>NC_081166.1:23725978-24000978 GCF_012432095.1 Onychostoma macrolepis
CAACATCCACCTTCTTCAGCAAAAGGTCTGTAAATTCTGAGAACATTTAGGGCTTAATTTACTGCAACAGTCAGTGTACCAATTGTTTTGATGAAGTGATGGGTTAAACATCTATGCTTCTTGTTTACTTTTACTCTCATTTGAAATTAATTTGCACTCCAAATAAATATGAGGGTACTTGCAGTTGAATTGCAGAGTGACTTTTTTTCTATTTTGCTCTATACAGAATTTTTATATTTTGCTCTGTATAGTAATAGCCTACTGAACTTTATATGCTCCCAGAATGAATGGTAACACCAAAAATTATTGTCTGCCATTAGATTTAGGCATGCAACACTTTTTTGTATTGTGCCACCCTAACATTTTATACTGGCCCCTTTCGGTCACCCTATAAAAGAAATCCTGGAGGCGCCACTGCTTATTAGCCGCCCTTCACCAGGCTCCCGACGGGAGTGGGTGTGCGAGAGAGGAGGGGCGCTGAATTCGCTAGGGCTGGCGGCGTGTGATGAGGCTCACCTGAACCGAATGGAGCCTCATCACCGCCGCTGTTTAAATGCCGAGCGCGCCTCCCTTCGCGAGACCGGTCTCTTCCCTGTGCATGTACGCTGGTGTCCTCGTGGGTCCAGGAAGGGAGCGTGGAGGGACTTCCGTACTGCCAGAGACGTGCTGCCGGACCCGCTGTCCGGACGAAAGCCGCACGCGTGTTACGGCCGTCGGGCCAGGAGGCCTATGGAGCGAATTTTGTGCCTATATTCATCAAACAAATCCAGTGTTTTGCAAATAAACACAATCTGCTTTGCAAAGAAAAACTCGACTTTCAAACAAACGCAAAGTGATTTGCAAATAGAAAACTCTATTTGAGAGAAAATGCAGAGGTATGGACAAATATATGTATTGTATGTTACAACTGTGAGACTCCTTTACCTTTTTATGAGGAAACTTGGCTTGATTTTCTCACAAATGCGTGCGGGCAGATTTTCTCACACGTGCAATTGAGCAACTTTCTTTTCCAAAAACAGCAGATGGCGCTGTCGGTCAATTTATGCTAGTCTCCCGTGACCTGAAACACCTCTTTACCTTTTCAGACCAATATGAGTGAGGAACAGGTGAGTTTCTGTCTTACTACCTCTATAATTAACCATTTAGAGGTTTTCAAAAAGTGACCCTGCAGTGTCAATGAAATTCACAACAAGTGCTGTAAAATTGTTAACATGATTGATTAGTTCAAAAAACAGTTATAACTATCAGTCCCACACAAATTCTCTAATTTATATGCTTCTATGCTCAAATTTTATGGCCGTCCACTTAAACTAATTTTCTCTGGAGTAGAAACAATGTTCTGAATCTTTGAAGACACGTTGCCTGAAAGGTATAAACTGTAGTTTCTTTCACCACAGTATCTTTTCACTATTTCTTCACCATCCATTTCAAGTTCTTCCCTATTTCTCACTGTGCTTCTCTGGAGTCTCATTTAGTAAAATTTAAATGTAACATAATGATGCCAGGATCATAGACCTCACTGCACAAAGTTTGAACCCAAAAAGTACTGATCCCTACCTTGGCTTTTCCAACATCATGAAGATATCATTGTAGAATCTTTTAAGAGCTTTTAAAAGTTGTTTTTAATGATCCACTAATCCACTCTTCTCACTTAATGGCACAGATGTAATAAATAGTGATATTGTCTAGGGATGTCAGGTTTTTTTGTGCCCCCGATCCGAGTCATTGAATATTGAGTATCTGCCGATACCATGTCACGAACCGATACTACATATTCCTAGTGTTTGATGCACAATCCAAGTACATTAAAGTTATTAAATAAGGTGACCAGACGTGTTACTTCCCGGGGACACGTTCTGCACAGGATTTCTAAATTGCTTAAAATAACCAGGTGTTGAATGACAAATAATTGCAACATAAAGGTAAAAAAGTAGAGATAAAGAGAAAGCATGAAGCTTGCGGTATCACATTGACAGTCTGTCGGTCAAATCCGAAGCAACCCATAGCAACACGTTATGACGACGATGTCTCCGATAGTCTGAATAAAACACTAAATTCTAAATTAAATATAGATGAATCCTTAAAGCTACAAAAGTAGTTTTTTTCTTTTGTTCTTTGATTAACAGCCATCACAACATGACGCGGATCTGAGGCTACGTCCACACGAAGCCAGGGCTTTCCCTATCCAATCTTTTTTTCCCTCGTCTCAAGAAATATCTGCGTACACACGAAACCGACACAAAACAATGTAGTATACATGCCAGACCAGCATGTGGCGCCGTAATTCTGCCACTGAGATGCACTAAAAACGGAGAAGACGACTTGAACTATACGGAAAATATACGGATTCGCTGTACACACGAAAGCGCATAGGCGTCGTTTTCAGGTTTATCCACTCTGGAACCCGGGTTCAAAAAATCGCTATTTCACTCTCCCAAACCGCCGGATTCATCTGGACGACACCTATACGATACAAAATTTATGCGTATACTGCTAAACGTGTCTCCGTGTGATACACGCATCTCAGATCTTTTTCAAAACTAAACGCTTCATTCAAAACTTTACAATAATTTAACAAAACAGTTTTGGTACGTATGGCACACACATGATTCATACACTTGGATTCTGTTTGAACCACTTACACTGCTGTGCTCAATCTTAAACACCAAACACTTGCAAAATAATCTATTTTTGATAGATTTTTTTTTTTTTTTGTGAGATATTGTTAAAGTACATGAATATATTGACCAAACACAACACATGAGACAAGTACTGCACATTCATGAAAATATTTATTTCTCACAACATTGTAAAATCCTTCAGTACATCATTGCAATTAGGCTGCATTTTGCACTGAAAAGCAGAACATATTGCAAATGCAATATAGTACATCAACTTGTGGAGACGGGAAAAAGCACCTTAGCATCATCTGTTCGTATAGCTGAAGATGACCACTTCGTCCACATTACAGGCAATGTCCTCCCTCGCAAGACAGTGAGGGAAGAATCTTCTCGAATGGCGAATCCATCCTTACACAGACTCTGCATCTATTAGGTCACAGGCCTCCTCCATAACATAGGGTCGGAGATCATAAACCTTCCACTGCTATGCAGAAGGGAAAAAGGAAAGGAAGGGAGAGTGTTGTGGGAGGTACTGGAATAATGGAACCAGTTTCTGGTTGCATTAGTCCAATACCTAGTTTGTCCAATGCTAAGTCTGTCTAAAAATATGAGTATGTGGTCGGTATTGTTGTAAGGACCTATTTTAGCATGCCAGTTGAGGACCCCATTCTGCATGATTGCAGCATATATTTTGATGTTATCACCACGTTGACCTGGGATATTTAAAATAGCTCTGTTGCCAAATAATTTTCTCCCTATTTCTCTTCCTCTTCCTGCACTCACCAATTGTTGAGTTTACAGTTAAGCACCTAAGTGTCTGCACACCTGATGGCTGAGTTTGATCAATTGGTTCGTGTGTGTAGTATTTTGGAAAGCAGTGCCTTAAAATGGCAAAGAAGTGACATCATGTTAGATTTCTGTGTCTAATGTAGAGAAGTGTGTTTAGTATCTTGCAAAACAATGTGTGTAGTAGGGCTGTCGCGATAACCGCAATGTTGCAATACCGCGCTATTGATGAGCATAACCGCAGAGAAATGCAACAACCGCAGCAACCGCGATATTTCAGTGTTTTCTTTTTCGTAAGGTTACGCCCTTCTTGTTTTACACTTCGTGCATGTGTACTGAATATTACTAATGATAACAATGTGTATCATGCTGATTTGCACAGAAGCTCAGTAAATTTGCACTTAACAAGTCTAAACAGACAGCGAATGAGAGAGATCGACTGATCGCGCTCGATTACCTGCGTCTGTCCTTCAGGCCAAGTCATATGTGAAAACAGGTTGTCATGTCCAAGGAAAGTGAAATCGCATCGACGATCTGCTGGTCAGCTGAGCCTTTAAAAGTAGTGCTCAAAGTTAAAATGATTTAAACAGCGTGTTTCATTACAAATCTCTGAATGAATCAGCGCTTTTGAAGGTGTAGTTGAATGAACGGTTTAAAGACTCACTCAAAGACAGTCTCTTGCCGCCACCTTGAGGCGAAACAATGAAGCTGCACTGACTGACAGCCGTCTAGAACACGCAGGTGAAATATCAACAGAAAAAGTATCTTGTCAGTCAGATTCGAGGATCAGAACTAACTGTTATATACATAGGCTAACAATATACTAATGATCTTATTGTCAGGTTTAAGTTTTGTTATGTGGACCGTTATTTTGTCATTCTCTTCTGTTTACTTCACTTCCTGTTTCAACGCGATTTAGTTTCGGTTTTATTGGTTTCTGAAAATGACCTCCTCATATATATATATATATATATATATATATATATATATATATATATATATATATATATATATATATATATATATATATATATATATATATATGCGCGCGTTAATACCGCATACCGCGCTATTGAGCCACTCAGAATTACCGCAAGGGAAATTCCTTAACCGCGACAGCCCTAGTGTGTAGTGTTTTGCAAAACGTGTTAGGCTGAGAATGTGCTTGTAGTTGTGCTGATTTGGGTGTGTCATTTTAGTGTGTAAGCAATCGTAAAAAAACTGTAAATTAAAATAACAATCAATTTGCCCTGCAATATTACAGCATAACTGACTTGCTGTAAGGATAACAAAAGATTAGGCTATTTACTCCTATTACTAGACAATGTGAGCCTTGGCTACTACGCCGACCGGCTTAACAATAGTGTCCTATGATGACTGTGTGCCTGGGCTACCACGCAAACCAGCCTAACTCTAATTAGATGCACACTATGTGTAATGTTCACAAGTGTTAACAAGAATATGCATTGCAATCCGATAGATAAGACCCCAGCACCCACCTGAGCAAATATCATAATTTAGGTAATTGGATATCGGCCATTGATATAACAGTATTTTCTAATTATAGAGCCATTAAGAGCGATAAAAGCACATGCTTTTGATGCTGCATGTAGCTGAAATCGAACGCACACTCATCACAGTAAATTAAACATCAACCTTAGAATTAAATGCATGTGACAGTGAGATTACACCGCTGTGTAGTATTTTTATGGGAGAAAAGACAGAGAGACATGGAGCTAAGGTATGCCGTCTTTACTGTTTATTAACTTCCTCACAGTTGCACTAACACAGTTGCACTAATAATATACAGTGGTGGACGAAGTACATAAGTTAAGTACTCGAGTAAAAGTACAGATAAGTACAGAATTCAATTCAAGTTTATTTGTCTAGCGCTTTTCATGATACAAATTGTTGCAATGCAGCTTTACAGAAAATTAAAGATTCTACAATATATTTAGTAGTAGTCTATTAGTGGTGACTGTCAAGTTGATGTACATATGGCAGAAATGTATTGGTAAAAATCAGTTAATGACATAATCAAACAGATGATGAACACTATTAACAGCAAGGATTATATGTTGCAATCAAACTTATAGCAAAATTTGGTAGTTCTGTATGTTGTTTCAGGGTTGGCATCATCTGAGGTCCTCTGAGGGGTTGGCATCATCTCTCCTCAGGTGTTCTGGATCCAGACTGAAGCTTGTGCAATTCCTAGTTACCACGGGATGTCAATGCTGTGGCAGAAACAGAGAAACAAATGGAGACAAAATTAGCGTAGCTGCTATTCCAACCAAGCAAAAATGATTTGTTCAATTCAAGCTAAAGAATAATAATGTGCATTTGATCAGATATAACTGCAGTACAAGATTATGAGATGCATTATGTGAATGCTTGGCTAAAGAGATGTGTCTTTAATCTAGATTTAAACTGAGAGAGTGTGTACCCAGGTACGCAGGAGCTGAAACATTTTAAGGGCCTTATTGGTAAGTAGTAATATTTTGTAACTGATACGGAACTTAATACTGTAGGTAGCCAGTACTGTAGGACTGTTAAATTGGGGTACAATGATCATATTTTTTTGACCGGGTAAGGACTCTAGCTGCTGCATTTTGGACTACCTGTAGCTTATTGAAGATGCAGGACAACCACTTAGCAGTGCATTACAATAGTCCAGTCTAGAGGTCATGAATGTATGAACTAGCTTTTCTGCATCAGAAACGGGTAACATATTTCGTAGCTTGGCAATGTTTCTAAGATGGAAGAATGCTGTTTTTGTAACATGGGAAATATGATTTTCGAAAGACAAGTTGCTGTCTAATATAACGCCCAGAATTTTGATTGTAGAGGAAGTAACAGTACATCCGTCTAGTTGCAAATTGTAATCCAAGAGATTCTGTGTACTGTTTTTTTTTTTTTTTGGTCTAATAAATATCTCGGTCTTATCCGAATTTAATAGGAGAAAATTATTGGTCATACAATCTTTTACATTTTTAACACACTCTGTTAGCTTAGATAATTTGGAAGTTTCATCTGGTCTTGTTGAGATATATAGTTGAGTATCATCAGCAAAGCAATGGAAACTAATCCCGTATTTTCTAATAATATTACCAAGGGGCAACATGTATATTGAAAATAGCAGAGGACCAAGGACAGATCCTTGTGGCACACCATACTTTACTGGTGAGAACTGAGATGACTCCTCGTTTAAATAAACAAAGTGGTAGCGATCGGACAGGTAGGATCTAAACCATCTTAAAGCCTGCCCTTGAATACCCGTATAGTAATCGATCTATGAGTATGCCATGATCTACAGCAGGGATAGGCAGCGTCGGTCCTGGAGTGCCGATATCCTGCAGAATTTAGCTCAAACCCTAATCAAACAAACCTGAACAAGCTAATCAAGGTCTTCAGGATCACTAGGGCTACAGGCAGCTGAGGGTTTTTTTTTCAGGGTTGGAACTAAACTCTGCAGGACATTGGCACTCCAGGACCGACGTTGCCTATCCCTGATCTATAGTCTGGAACACAGCACTAAGATCAAGTAAAACTAGCAGTGAGATGCAGCCTTGGTCTGATGCAAGAAGGAAGCCATTAGTAATCTTAACAAGTGCAGTTTCTGTGCTATGGTGGGACCTGAAACCTGACTGAAATTCTTCATAGATATAATTTTTTTTGCAAGAAGGAGCACAATTGAGCAAATTTTTCTTTTTCTAAAATTTTAGACATAAACGGAAGATTTGAAATGGGTCTGTAATTTGCCAGTTCACTAGTTGTGGTTTCTTAATAAGAGGCTTAATAACCGCCAGCTTGAATGGTTTTGGGACGTGACCTAAAGATAACGATGAGTTAATAATATTGAAAAGCGGTTCTTCTGCTACAGGTAACAACTCTTTCAGAAATTTAGTGGGTACAGGATCTAATAGACATGCTGTTGATTTAGATGCAGTAATAAGTTTATTTAGCAATTCCTGTCCTATAGTTGTAAAGCATTGCAGTTTTTCTTTGGGTGCGATGAATGAAGCTGAAGTGCTAGACGCTGTAGAATCTACATTTGTTATTGTATTTGTGATGTTATCTATTTTATCAGTGAAGAAATTCATAAAGTCATTACTATTAAACTGTGAGGGAATATTTAGATTGAGCGGCGTCTGGTTATTTGTTAATCTAGCCACTGTGCTAAATGAAAATCTTGGCTTGTTTTGGTTATTATCTATGAGTTTGCGGATATGCTCGGTCCTGGCAGCTTTTAGAGCCTGTCTATAGCTGTACATACTGTTTTTCCATGCAATTCTAAAAACTTCCAAGTAATTTTTTCTCTATTTGCATTAAAGATTACGAGTTTCTTTCTTGAGAGAATGGGTATAACTGTTGTACCATGGCGCAGTACGTTTTTCTCTAACCTTTTTTAATTTGATGGGGGCAACAGTTTCTAACGTATTAGAGAAGATGGTGCCGAAGTTGCTAGTCATTTTGTCTAGTTTGTGTATTTATGGGTACACAGAGCAGCTGAGATAAATCGGGCAGATTATTTGTGAATCTGTCTTTAGTGGCTGGAACAATAATTCTGCCTGAACGATAACTCGGAGCCATATAGTTAATAACAGTAATACACAGCATGCACGATACAAGGAAATGGTCAGTAACATCATCACTTTGAGGTACGATATCTATATCAGTAAGATCAATTCCATGTGATATAATTAAATCTAGCGTATGATTAAAACGATGAGTGGGCCCGGTGACGTTTTGCTTGCCTCCAAAAGAGTTTATTAGGTCAGTAAATGCAAGTCCTAACGCATGATTTGTTAAAATCTCCGACAATTAGCGCTTTATCAACATTAACCAATAGGTCTGAGAGGAAATCTGCAAATATTTTTAGGAAATCTGTATATGGCCCTGACGGTCTATACACAGTAGCCAGAGCAAGAGATAGGAGAGATTTATTTTGCATATCTGACAGTGTAACATTAAGTTGAAGTAGTTAAACCTGTATCCTGTTTTCGGAGTAACATTGAGAATATCACTATATATTGTTGCAACACTGCCACCACGACCAGTCTGACAGGGCTCATGCTTATAACAGTAGCTTGGTGGAGTAGACTCATTTAACTTATAATAAAATATTACTCCAGTAAAAGTATGAAGTACTCCTTTTCAATCGTACTCGAGTGAAAGTGCAAAAGTAAAAAGTACTTTGTAATTTTATATTATGTATTTTATGTAATTCTGCTGCTCAAAATACCTGGGTTTTTCTCAAAATAACCACTATGGAGTCAAGATATATTTTTGTTGTTGCTATGGACTACATTGAAAGTGATATAGAAGTATTTACTGTGAAGCTTACACTGCATGTACCTGAGAGAAAACGATTTTACCATAAGTCATCTAATTTTCAGCAGTAAGAAAAAAAGTGATTTACTGTTTTTACAGTTTTCACAGTTATATTTGATATGACAATAAGGCCTATTGTTAGGGATTACATTTTATTTAAGGAAAATATGATTATACAAACCCGGCTCCAAAAAAGTTGGGACACTGTACAAATTGTGAATAAAAACAGAATGCAATGATGTGGAAGTTTCAAATTTCAATATTTAATTCAGAATACAACATAGATGACATCAAATGTTTAAACTGAGAAAATTTATAATTTTAAGGGAAAAATAAGTTGATTTTAAATTTCATGGCATCAACACATCTCAAAAAAGTTGGGACAAGGCCATGTTTACCACTGTGTGGCATCCCCTCTTCTTTTTATAACAGTCTGCAAACGTCTGGGGACTGAGGAGACAAGTTGCTCAAGTTTAGGAATAGGAATGTTGTCCCATTCTTGTCTAATACAGGCTTCTAGTTTCTCAACTGTCTTAGGTCTTCTTTGTCGCATCTTACTCTTTATGATGCGCCAAATGTTTTCTATGGGTGAAAGATCTGGACTGCAGGCTGGCCATTTCATTACCCGGATCCTTTTTCTACGCAGCCATGATGTTGTAATTGATGCAGTATGTGGTCTGGCATTGTCATGTTGGAAAATGCAAGGTCTTCCCTGAAAGAGACAACGTCTGGATGGGAGCATATGTTGTTCTACAACTTGGATATACCTTTCAGCATTGATGGTGCCTTTCCAGATGTGTAATCTGCCCATGCCACACGCACTCATGCAACCCCATACCATCAGAGATGCAGGCTTCTGAACTGAGCGCTGATAACAACTTGGGTTGTCCTTGTCCTCTTTAGTCTGGATGACATGGCGTCCCAGTTTTCCAAAAAGAACTTCAAATTTTGATTCGTCTGACCACAGAACAGTTTTCCACTTTGCCACAGTCCATTTTAAATGAGCCTTGTCCCAGAGAAAACGCCTGCGCTTCTGGATCATGTTTAGATATGGCTTCTTTTTTGACCTATAGAGTTTTAGCCGGCAACGGCAAATGGCACGGTGGATTGTGTTCACCGGCAATGTTTTCTGGAAGTATTCCTGAGCCCATGTTGTGATTTCCATTACAGTAGCATTCCTGTATGTGATGCAGTGCCGTCTAAGGGCCTGAAGATCATGGGCATCCAGTATGGTTTTCCAGCCTTGACCCTTACGCACAGAGATTGTTCCAGATTCTCTGAATCTTTGGATGATATTATGCACTGTAGATGATGATAACTTCAAACTCTTTGCAATTTTTCTCTGAGAAACTCCTTTATGATATTGCTCCACTATTTTTCGCCGCAGCATTGGGGGAATTGGTGATCCTCTTCCCATCTTGACTTCTGAGAGACACTGCCACTCTGAGAGGATCTTTTTATACTCAATCATGTTGCCAATTGACCTAATAAGTTGCAAATTGGTCTTCCAGCTGTTCCTTATATGTACATTTAACTTTTCTGGCCTCTTATTGCTACCTGTCCCAACTTTTTTGGAATGTGTAGCTCTCATGAAATCCAAAATGAGCCAATATTTGGCATGACATTTCAAAATGTCTCACTTTCAACATTTGATATGTTATCTATATTCTATTGTGAATAAAATATAAGTTTGAGATTTTTAAATTATTGCATTCCTTTTTTATTCACAATTTGTACAGTGTCCCAACTTTTTTGGAATCGGGTTTGTATTTTCATAATTTTTTTTCAAACCTAGTCTGTGGGGTAAAATGCCCCCAGAGGGCATCACTTCCACTGTAGTTACCATACTCTGAACATCACCTTTGTTTCCCATCAATAACAACAGATAGCAAGTAATCTTAGGCTACTCATCAGAGTGATATTGTAACGGAGCCGATGAGACGAGAGGCGAACGGATGCAAGTGCAAGCTTTTATTAATAAACATGGTTAAATCACAGGCAGGGTCAAACAATGGCAAACAGGTATGGCAGGGACAAGACAAAGAGTAGTCCTAGGGCAAGCGTGGGTCTTTGATCGGCAAACAATATCCAACAGGGCAAGGCAGAGAGATAATCCAGGTACACAAGCAGTAGTCCAAGAGAGGTGCAAACAGAGTCTGAAAGGGAAGGCAAAGGGTAAATCCAGGAAACACGGGCAAGAATCAAAACACTAGAAAACACACAAGGTAAGACTATGACAACAAACTGGGCTCCGTAGAGTAGCTATCGCTTGGAGAGTGATAAACGCTGTACAATACTCGGCAAAGAGGAAGAGGAAGTCCATGGTTTATGTAGGCTGTGTGATCCGTGCAATCAGCTGTGTGATCCGTGCAATCAGCTGTGTGATCAGTGCAATCAGCTGTGTGTCGTCAGTGCAATGGCTGATGGGAATTGTAGTGCAAGGTAATGTGAAACAGTCTGTATAGTCCGAGAATCAATATGATGGAAGGGTGACCTCTGGTGGCAATCAGACTGAAGGCCACGAACCGGATACGTGACAGATATGCTCCACTGGATCAAGCTGTGAGACGCTTCGCATTAGCCGCATTTCCACTGTCAGGCCAAAACAGTGGAAAAGTGGTTGTGTTATTCCTCTCAGCTCGTCGTCTTCGCGTTTGTTTCATACGGATTACTTTATCAGAGAATATTTGTTTTGAACGTGACTTCATTTAAAAGTGGACATTTCAAGCGTTCTATACATATTTCTCATGTCTTTGAGGCAAGTATTCGCTGGGATTCAGGTTGTTTTATTTACGTGTCTCTGAAGAGAGGTGACAGAGGCCGAGACGGCAGAGAGCGCATCATGTTTGTTTTCTTTATTTTACAAAAGCACATTGTTTTGTTATTATGACTATACACAAATAAAAAACCCTTTGAAGTTTCAAACGATACCTTATTCTTATCTGTAAGATCAACAATCTTGTATTTTTAGTTCTTTTCGTCATCAAGAAAATATAAGACAGACCGCACCGGTGTGGGCTTCGACCCCAGAGGGTTAAGTCTTTGTGGTGCTTTTGTTTGCCTTTGGGGATAGCACCATTCAGGGTGTACTTCAGAAGCTTGATCAGGTTGAAATTATGGATCAGATGTTTCAGCTCTCTGAACTGGCAGATCATCAAAGAGGTCATCACTGATCCCTATTGCTGTCCTGAAGACCTTGACGGTAACAAGTGGTCCACATGTACTTTAACTGGTCAATGTCCCACTTGCACACAGTAAGTCAGAGGTCCTCTGCGCTGCAGAATAGTGCCTGGGATGCTGAGATTTTTGGGATGTCTGAAGTCTCACACTAACACCCTCTCTCCCAAACTGAATGTGCAGAGTGACTTTGATTTTCTTATCTTGCACTTTCTGCTGTTGAAGCCGGTGCTTGGATACAAAATCTGGCTTGAGTAATGAAAGACGAGTGTGTGTTTGCCGTTTCAGGAACAACACTGCTGGTGTGCGTTCTGTGACTGTGTGTGGAGTATTTCTGTATGTGAACAAGAAACGGGCTAGCCACTGACTAGGAGACACTGACTGAGACTGCATTCGAGTCCATGCCTTTTTAAAGGTTTGCACAGCCCTTTCAGCTGTGCCATTTGAAGCCGGATGGTTTGGAGGTGACAGGACATGACGAACTCCATTTCCCTTAAGGAACTGTTCAAACTCAGCTGCAGTAAATTGAGGACCATTGTCTGAAACCAGGACTTTCGGCAGACCATATGATGCGAACAGATTCCTGAGAAGTTTAGCAGTCTTTTCAGCGGTCATCAGCTTTGTAGGTAAGACGTCAATCCGTTTTGAATGGATGTCTATCACCACCAGGAAATGCTGCTTGTTGACCTCTGCATAATCCACATGTATTCTCTCCCACGGTGCTGTGGCACATGACCATGGGTGGAGAGGGGCTGTTGGGGGACTATTCAGTGTGGTTTCACAGGGTGCACACTGACCAACAAATGCCGGAATCTCATGATCTTAACCAGTCCACCAAAGGAAGCTTCTTGCCAGAGTCCCATAAAATTGGCCCATATGGTCACCCTACTCGGAGCATATGGGACAGGTCGCAGCTTATGGAATATTGGTTTACTATCTCGCTCAACTCAGATTCTTGCCTGGAAATCTCTGATCTTTCCATAACCATCTTTAAAAAGATCCTTATGGTTGTCCAAAACCGCTTTGAAAGAGGGCTAGGGCTTGGTATTGAGTTCGATACCTTTTAGGCACTGACCGAATTGCCTCGATACCATCGAGTATCGAAAAACGTCCTGTCATTCGGTACCAAACTTCGATACCTAAGGGGTTAGCAGTCTTTCTATAGCTCTCTCAGTCCTGTGCAGCGCCTTTTAACAAGAATGTAATCTTGTTAAAATTGATTTCATAAAATTAGTTTCGAAAAAAGTAACGTTCAGGAACCGGTATCGAACTCAAGGTATCAGTATCGGTATCGGTATCGATATAAAAAATGTTTGAACGATACCCAGCCCTAGAGAGGACTGAGTTGCTGTCTCTTGTTTTAGGCTGAAAATTTTACCCCAGTCAAGTTTAATCTTCTGCAGCTAATTTCGTTCCAGTAATGGAGTATTGCCACCCTTGACTACCATTAATGGCAGTGTCCACTCATTTCCATTGTACTGGACTGTCACTTGGATTTCTCCCAGAACTGGAATTGTATCACCAGTATATGATGAGAGATGAATTTCAACTGGCTGCAAGGGGCAGTCAAGCAGGAGCTTTTACACTGATTCTGGAATTAAAGATACAGATGCACTGGTGTCAATCTGTATGGTTACTGTCTTCCCTGAGAGTTCCAGTTGCAGAAATAGTCTATCTTTCTGGCCTTGAGCAGTGTAAACTGTGAAAAGTTCAAATGCATCCTCAGAAGCACTTAGTTCCTCGGTTGTAGCTGTCACTAACCGGGCTTTACCAGCTCGTTTACTGCTTTTGCAGACCTTTTTCAAATGGCCTGTTTTACCACATACATGACATACTGCAGTGCGGAAATGGCATTCCTGTAGCTGATGACCCTCTCTACCACAACGATGGCATGTCATTTTTCATCTAGCTGAAGAGCTCTGTGCTGATCTACTTGATGCTGCGAAACTTGAATGAGAAGACCCTCCCTGCGGTTTGTCTTTCTGGTTTCCCCGTGAACAGCTGGTAACACAATGAACACCAGCACTGGAATGGTCAGCACGTTCTGTCAACTTCTTTGTATCCTTGCATGCCAGTTCCAAGCCGAGAGCAATTTCACAGGCTTGTTTGAAAGTCAAATCCTTCTCAGATAAGAGACGTTTACGGTAAGCTTCGCCTGACTTACATTTACATTTAGTCATTTAGCAGATGCTTTTATCCAAAGCAACTTACAAATGAGGACAATGGAAGCAATCAAAATCAACAAGTGCTATAAGAAGTCTCAGTGTACAGCACTTCTTAACGCAGTACACGTAGCAAGGTTTTTTGGGGGGGTTTACAACTTACCACAGACAATCTAGTCTGTTAATGTTTCACCTTCTTTTTGATATCATCTGTGAAATCGGAAGCTTTTGGCGACCAGTATTGGATTTGTTTAAAATGCAGCGACAAAGTTTCAGTTATTTCTTTACATGCCAATCGTTGCCATTTTGCTGTCACTTTTTGTTGTTTATAACCTCCATGCAATTCAGATTTTTTTATTTATTATTATTTTTTAATTCCTGTTATATCTGTTTTTTGTACTTGCAATTTCTTCACGAAGTAGCCGCAACTGCCACTAGATGCCACTCTCCCGCTTTTCTGGAGCTGCAGCCTGACTGATCTCCACCATCACGCTGTGTGATCTGTTGCAGACTTTCAGTTTCTAGTTTCTTTAAAAACTGGCAAACTATTCCTGTAGTATTGCACACTCACTTACACATGAACTACTATCACTTTGCTTCGCTGTGGAATCAATATCCTTGTCGCCACTGAAGTATTTTTATGGGAGAAAAGACGGAGAGACATGGAACTATAAGTTATGCCATCTTTACTGTTTGTTAACTTCCTCAGCCTGGGGCTAAACAACTCACAGTGCATCCGCATAATGAAAATACCATAACACATGTAACACAGTTCCATTAATAGTAACCACATGCTGGATATGGCGAACCCCGTTTGAAATGCATGCACGAGAATGCTTATTTAATTTAAACTGTTCTCATGTCTGTTACTATTAGCGTGTCCTCAGAGCAGTTACATGCTCTAGACTGCGTTTTGCTCCAGCTGTGTAAACACAGATGCGTAAATGCTGCTGCTAATATGCTTAAAATACATTTGTAAATGACTAATTATATATCAACAAACACCTTTATAAACCCTCTACAAAGGTAACCTTAATGTAGTGTTACCATGTTATCTTTATAGAAAACGTGCACAGTTTGTAATAAGATGATCACCTTAATGCATTGTTTATTATAAACATGCGGTTATGAATTATATTTAGAAGGTTCTAAATAGAAATGACGACATATCAATGATCTCTGAGACTGTTAACTTTAGCCGCATTTGTCGTGGAACTTGCTAACAAACACATTATTAGGAAAGGTGATTTGCAAAGATTCATAAAAAAACTTATACTCACTTTTTCTGGAGGTGAAGCTGGATCACGAACAGTTGGTACCGATCCATCCTTCAGGAACAACTTTTTAGCAAAACCTGCTTTGTACTAACCCTCGTTTACAAAGCAGTGTGCATAGTGTAAAATGATTTGCGCAAACATAAACTCATTTAGGTGGATCGGGGGGCGCATTCCATTCAAAAACAAAAGTAATCCACTGTGTCTTCAGCAGCTCAGATGTCGGGAGAAAATGATGACTGCTATATGTTCATTATTGCATCCAACAACAGAACACCTCAATCGCTTAGGAGACATTTTTGTCTACACCTGCTCTGGCGTCGAAACAGTGGTGGACTGTTTACAGCTCACTCAGGGCGGGTGGGAGTTGTGGGAGGGGCCTGTGCAAAGTGATGTCAATTTGCCAACAATCTGTGAATGGCTTGCTCTGAGAAAGTGCTTATTATTTGTGGGGATTTTTAAAAAGCACTGGGTGGATTTTTATCATTAAAGGGTGGTTTTGTACACACACTGCCAAGACATATTTAAGTTCAAACAACATGTAAAAGTGAATTTTTCATCCGATGTCCCCTTTAAGGACCAATTCTCACTGTTGGCTAGTTGCTTATTAGCATGCATATTACTAGCATATTGGCTGTTTATTTGTACTTATAATGCACATATTAATGTCTTATTCTAAATGACCATATCCCTACCCCATACCTAAACGTAACATCTACCTTACTAACTATTAATATGCTGCAAATTAGGAGTTTGAGGCAAAAGTCATAGTTAATAGTTAGTTGATAGTGAGAATTGGTCCCCAAACTAAAGTGTGATCAATTTCTTTATTCATGTGACTGTTTACGTTTCATAATTATTTCTTTTAAATTTTACTACTACTACAGTACATCTCACCAGAGCATTGCTGAATTCAGAATAGGTAGTTTAGAAAGATCACATTCAGAATGACAGGAAAAAAAAAATTTAATATAAATATCTGATCACGTTTAACTAAAAACATGGTTTCTTTTAAAGATTTATTTTTAAAGTATTATAATTTAATTGTATGACGTATTGATTTATGGTCTGAGAACAGATGATTTCAGGGGTTGTGAAGAATGATGTAATGCCATACTTTCAATAAAATAAGAGTAAATACACTGAACAATGGTAACATCTAAATGAATTAAGTCCACTAAAACTGCTTCACATTAGTAATGACTGCTAAAAACTGTGGCACATACAGTATTGAAGAATCTGTGACACACACTTACCCACTAAGACCATACCATGTTTTTGTCTTTAACTGTATCACAGGACAAGTCTGATTCCAGGAGAATCACATCCACTCTCTAAGGATTTGTCAATCCCTCTTGTTAACCAATGGCCATCACTGCAAAAGTACAACAACCAGGAGGACAGGAAACTGTACCACAGGTGAGAAGAGGCTCTCTTTTCCCAGGCTTTAGCCAAACAACTGGCTTTTTGAAGTTTGTGTTGCATCAAGAATGTGATACAAATTCAACGGCAAAATACACCTTTGCTGTGGGTCTGTTGTTGTATTTTAGGGGTAATTTCCCCAGCCCGGAGCCACATATAAGCCTAACCACAGATTCTCAGAGGACGGAAAGGAGACAGAATGGAAAAGCCTGGTGCACAGCAGGTACACCTTAAAATCCACCCACAACAAGCTTAATGTGGTACTGTAGCTTTGTTATGATTTAGCTGTCTAGTCCAAGCTGGTTTTGGTGGTTGATCAATTGAGCTACTAGCTATAAGATGGTTAAGCAGGTATTTGAAGCATGGTAGCTAGTTTGTTGCTGGACTAAAATGGTGTACCAGCATGGGCATTTGCCCCAAAGTCTTAACGTTGACAGACTTTTGACTACCACACCTCATGCTGATAGTCAAAATCTGTCAACGTTAAGACTTTTGGGCAAATGCCCATGCTGGTACACCATTTTGGTCCAGCAACAAACTAGCTAGTATTTACACATTTAAGTACTGAATAATATTAATTAACTACATGTACTTACTATATGGTTAGGGTTAGGATTAGGGTTTGGCTTAGGGTTACATGCATGTAATTATGCATAATTTATTGTTATTATAATAGTAAGTACATGTAACGTGTAACAAAGACACCTCAAAATAAAGTGTTACCCAGTACCCTTTCAAAAGGTACAACGTTGTACCTTATATACTCCCTGAAGTGTGCATTTTAGTACCTTAAAGGTACATATTTGTACTGACAGTGTACATATTAGTTCCTAAATTGTACATATTAGTACTTTTGTAAAGGCACTGCCCCAGTGGCAGCTTTTGTAAGTTATTTTCTGAGAGCGTAATATTTTCAATATTTCATTCTTACATGTATAGCATTAGAAAAAAGATAATTGCAGCTTCTGTTTCATGTTGACTTTAAAGGGATAGTTCACCAATTTTTGTTTTGCTTAATTTATTAATATTTTACCATTTACTTGTGGCATGCACATCATTTCAAACCTGTTTGAGTTTCTTTTCTCTGTAGAACGTAACAGATGATATTTTGAGAAATATGTCAATTTAGTTTTAGTCTTGATGGAGGTCAGCGTTAACCAAATTATCTGGTTACCAACATTCTTCAAAAAAATCTTCTTTTGTGTTCTGCAAAAGAAAGACGTGAGGAGAGTGAATGAATTATTTATTTTTTTTACTATCCCTTTGAGTCCCTTTGTTGATTTTTTTTTTTTTTTTTTTTTTCAGCTGGAAAAGCTATTATTGGGGTTTAATAATAATCCCTATTTCTTTCATTTTCATTTCAGAAAAAGACTACACTCCCTCTATGTTAGGTCTGTGTGGTTCTCTGTCTTCTTTACCCAGCTGTAAGTCCCTGCCAAGCCTGAGGTCGACAGAGTGCCTGGTAAACATCAGCGCAGAGCCCAGTCCTGCTCTAACCCCCAGCTAGGGACCACCAAATGAGACCAAGCAGAGAGAAACTGCACTGTCAGCTAAGACATCCTAAGATATTATGGCTCGGCTACAGCCTGTGTAATGCCTGTTACACTAATTCTCATGAAAGTATCATTGATGAGATATAGCGAGACCTCTGTAGTTATGATAAGAGATATTTTCTCAGATTTATCCCGTCAGAGCTTTTCAAATGCGGATATCTCTGAATGTCTTTGCTGTTCAAACCTTTCTCCTGACTTGTTGTGATATCCAGTGAAGGCAAACTGTGGACTATGCACTGACAGACTTGAGACCTGAAAGCAGTTTTCACTACAACTTCATGCGTCAAAGCCCAACACAGCTTTCCCACATTCTGTTGCCCTTTAAAATCTCTTATGGGAACATACATACTTACAGAACACATATAAACAAAACCAGAAATTAACCATGAAAATGTGTGAAAGAAAGCATATTATAGTTACAAATTAGTATTCTGACATTGTCATCACTTTTTTTTTTTTTTTATTCTCACATTTCAACCATCTAAACATCCCTCCTCTGCCAAACAACATGCAAGAACTAAAAAGATGAACAAGAAGATGTGTATGTCTTTACAGTCTGCTGTACAATTACAGTGATAATAAAATGAAAGACATTTCTGGAATAGCTGCCTTATTCCTTTTTTCTTGCCTCTTGAAGTAAGTCTGAAGATGGGATCGCTCTGCACATGATGGCAGTATAATATTGCTGAATGACTGACAGTGAGTGAAGTAAACATTGGACCAGTGTATATCTGCATACTGTTGTATTGTACTGTATGCTTGACCTCTATTTGGCATCTGTTGTTGCATCATTACAATATGTCTGCAATGTGTGGGCCACTGTCATTTTCAGTATATTAGCAGCAGATTTGAAACCTTGCATTGAATTTAATCGCATTGGCATCATATAAAACTGATAAGCTAGATTTCCTCCCTCCATTGTCAGTGTAATTGAAAGTCTACTTGTTTGAGAATGTATGTGTTGTGTTAGACAGCTGTTCACCCTCAATTAGTGTTAAATTAGTTTTTTAATTTATTGCACATTATTTCTTTGTTTAAAAAGACATTGGAAACTATGCTGTTTGTCACTTAAAATCGCAATAAAACTGCCTCTTTTGTCCTAATATTTTCCATTGAGTCATATTTCACTGTCTTTATTGTTCGTCTCTTCTCTTCTTGTTTTAAGGACTGTAACTTGACAAATGCTTGATTCAAATGCTTAAAAAGCTGTGTAGGTCCCTCAAACAAACATGAAAAACCAGCTTCAGTGCCATTTTTAGTGTCTTTTAACATTTTATTTTATATGATAAGGCATTATCAATTTGGTTAACTAGCTTGTATATAAAAACGACTTAAAATGCTGCACTATGCCTGCCAGGCCAGTAGATGGCGATGTCACTTTGTGCAGAAACACGTAATGGGCATAGGCAAATTTGTGTTTTTGTTATCACATAGACGATAATGGGAACATTTTCAAAAACTTGCACCTTAACTAGTTTTTGCACTTGCACTTTAAAACAAAGCTTTTGTTTTCAGGCCGTTGTCGTGTAAATGAATGGCCAAAACTTTTTTTTTTTTTTTTTTTTTGAAAATGGTTTTGTGTAAACACCCTCTTAATGTAAACCATGATCAGTGTTCTTCGTCTAACCATTTGATGTCAAAGGAGCCCATGATATAAAATCTCACATAACTGCATAACGTCTTGTAGTCTCATGTGGACTAAACACACCATTCTAATATATTTCAAACTTGTGCCTCCTCCAGATGTCACTGTGTACAAATTGACTTGAATTTAAGGTCATCACAACTCAGGGGTCAAGCAAAGAACAAGTGTCAATTATGGGTCAAAGGTCAGCATCATTTGTTCACTTTGGGCCGCTGCAGTAAAAAGAACCTAACAGGGGTGTCTAAATGCAAAATGGGGACCGGTTGCTCAAAATATGCTTGCTAAAAAAAGATGGGACCGTTGATTGATTTCACAGCATGCAGCAGAGTGAAGCTAAAGAATGACTTTTGATCTTCAAACTGACTAAATTCTAAAAGATAGGTTTACAAAAGACAAAGGGCAAAAGAAAAGCCCTTCCTATCAGATGTGGATGGGGTCAAAGAAAGGATATTTTCCTCAAGTAAAACTCAAAATGAAATACACCAAAAAACTTCACTTTATATCACTCTATATCAAAGTTTCAAAAACATTCTATGAATGACCAGAATGTCTCTCAATATTTCTAATCCTAGAATTCTCTGCAACCCCACACCATGAAAAAAGCAAATACAGTAAACCATAGATAACAAAATATCAATACAAGTGTACATTTCAAACAAACAACTGACAAATATAAGTTTCAGAACACTGGCCACAAAACAGCTCTTCTGCTTAAATAACTTAAGATAGCAATTAATTTACAAATTCAGAAGGTGTTATCTCACACAAACTCCACCCTATGCAAACTACCACAGATGGAAGTTTATCTCCAACAATACATGCTGAAGACACCCACAGGGACGTGACTGTTACACCCGTGGAAGAAATACCACATCTGTGCTGTACATAGATATGAAATATAGTACCACATCTATATGAAATATGTAAAATATGTTGCTTTACTTACAGTTAAGTATTAATTAACCCCAGATTCTTTATATTATTGTATGCAGGGACACCATAATGGGAGGTTAGGATGATTCCAAGGGCCTGACAAGGGAGAGGGGGCCCAGAACACCAACCATAGCTTAACTACAGCATCTATTTGCACTTGTACACATTTAAGTTTCAATAGCATTATTTCAACTTTTGCTAATTTGTCAATGGAAGTACACTTACTGTACATAGATTCATTTAAATCTAAAAGAAAGAGACTAAGCCAGCAACTCTGGTATTGATTTCATGATAAATTTGTGTGTGTGTGTGTAAATGAACAGTTTATTCATAAAAATGTTTACGTTATTTCTGGATTGATGTCTTATTACCCAATTATCTTAACGCAGCTATTTCTTTTAGCCAATCAAAAGGCGAATTCTAAAGGTATCCGCCCACTTCCTAAATGAATGAAAGATAGATCCGACACAGAGCGTTTTGAGAGGTAGAGTGTTACTCGGTGTTGGGCAGCAAGTAGCTTTCTTAACTTTTATAATCATTTACTTGAATGCGATTAAATAAGTATATCTTCTAGTTAAGAAACTAGATGAGAAACATTTAGAATGGATAGATAGCTGGAAATGGACAGTTGGAAAAGGACAAAAACCGCTCACGACGCCAGAGTCAGTGTTTGTGGAGAGATGAAGACGTCCAGGAGCGGATCAGGTCTCCAGCCTCTCAAAGCTACTGTTCCCTTCACGCTGCACAAACCAGCTTCCGTCACAAATATCACTCCAGGTGAAGTATATTATACACATCAGTATCTATCATGATCTGAGCCACTGGATGTCTATCTTGAAGATCAACAGGAAATATTATGTGACTGTTTGCAACTGCATTAACTTAGTACTTTAACTTGTTTCTTCATGTGCTATAACGATCTAAACGCATACATTATTCCTTTAACCTTAACATTTATGTGCATTTAATCTATATTCAGTTTTCTTCCAGACTTGATTGGTGCATAGCAAGCAACACATCTTCATCACTTTCATCATTAATATTTTAATTATAAACAGTGGCTGTAACGTTATATTTACTTTAAACGATTAAGTTATACTTGTAAGATGAATGGTTTCATTGACATACTGTATCATACTGCATATATATCCCATATGCTGTGGGGACTACATAAAAAATCTGGGATTCCAAAGCAGGAAATAAAGATGCTGTTTTAATACAAAATAATTCATGGAACCAAGAATGTTTATGACATACGGAGAAGAATGAAGAAGAAATATTTCAGTAATCAAATAATACAATTTGTGACACTGATCATGTGAACTCCTTTGTACTAAAGGTCACATTTTCTTGCATCCATTGAAGCACAAGATGTTCATTGAAACATCCCAAGTCATGCTAGAAGACACGATCGTCTGGTTTTGTTCATATCAGACATTCTGGAAATCGTGTTTATCTTTACAGCTCAAATTGTTATTCATATTATATAATAATACTATACTAAATAATAATTAGAAGCAATTTAAGATCTAGATTTAAATTTTTTATTAAAAATGTTTTCTTTGTTTTTCTGTCAATGCAATTTACTGTAATCACTTTGATTTCAGGTGTTTTCAAGCTTTCTTGTTTCCTCAGGTGAAAGGACCAAAGCAGAGTGGCGTTTGAAGACTCCGATCCAGCACACAGTATCTCTGGATGCGATTGTGTGGCCGTACTTGCAAGGCCAATGGCCCAAAGAGGATGACAGACACGGCAGGGAAGACAAAACCACACAGGTGAATGGATGCAAGATCCATAATAAATTCTAGCCCATATTACAAGATGAGTTCAGCTGACTCACCCAGGACAGATGTTAATATCAGTGTAAACGGGGCCATGCAGTACCATGGTATGTATCTGTGGTACTCTCTGACACCATCATTGTACCATGGTTTGCTCAAACTAGGTTACATCACATCCTATGATTTACTGCAATCCTAATGAACTTTAATCCTCAGCTCCGATGTGAAGGGAAGTGGGTGCATCAGCTTTTCTCATTTTTTAAATATCATCTGTTTTCTGTTCCTCAAGACTGTTTGACCCATTTACTTATGAAATTGCCTTATATTTTAGTCTCTCTAAAAATGGTTTTATTTGCAAGTGTAGCTGGTTAATAGCAAAATGTCTAATTGTAAGTGTTCACTAAAAATTCTGTCAACCTTGTGAGTAAAACAAGGATGTAACCAAATGGGTTGAATTTTAATTTCATGCCGACTTTAAAAGCAAGATAAAAATGCACCATGAAAGTAGTCTGTATGACTAGTGCAATATTCCAAAGTCATGAGGAACAGATGATAATATGTTCTGAACAAGAGTCTTAAAATGTAGTTTTATGTGATTTATAATGTTATTTTTCTAAAAGACACCACACACATGGTTAGCTGGAGCTGAAACATCAGCTGTTGGATTTCACAAACGTTCAGCATCATGGGGAAATTCAGAATGTCTCCAGGATGGAAGTGACGTGTGTGCAGATTCATATGTAAGTCTCATTGCACAATAAATAAAATTGAAAATTGCATGAAATTATAGTTCATGTGTGGTTGCGTGTACTGTGAGTCATGTAAGATACTGTATATCTACATCGCACTATATGCATTTCTATATTGTATGTGGGGAAGAAAATGTCTGCTGTTTCTTTTCTATCCTTACACTATTTATGTTTCTAAGATTTTCAAGCTGAAACAACAACTACAACAGAAGAAAAGGTCAGGCGTTCTGGTTGGCAATCAAGAAAAACTGCCCAACCAACATCAGGTACTAATACAATAAACACATACTGTCATTCTCTTTTTCAAACACTTTTATGCTCCCCGGTTCCTTATTCCCAATCCTCATTTCTTTTTTCAACCTAAACAGATCAAATGGAGCTAATTGAAATTGTGGTAAAATGCTGTAAAAAGTATGCCATGTATGCACTACTGGCATCGCTTGCAGAATTACAAAAATCAAGCTTAATTAAAAAAAAATAAAGCATATTTGCAAACGCATCAAGGCCTTATGAATATTCTTATCTACACAACAATCATTTGGGGGAGATAAACCCATGGATGGTGTACTTGCAGCAGTCAATGAACAATAAACTGGCTTAAGAGAATGTACTTTGACAAAAAAAATCTTACAAACATCACTGAAATTGGTGCTTTTTACACTGAAAATAGCAGTATGTATTTTGCACTATGTAAGTGTAAATAGTGGCAGATACTATTTGTACCTCAGTGAACTGTAGTGAAATCTATATCATTGCATGTCATGTATCAAAATATTGCAACATATTAACGTAAAATTAGAATATAACTCTGGTTGTATTATAGTTTAGGGAAGCACATTCTTAGTTGCACCAAAAGCTTCTAGACGCTCATAAAATTCAAATGAGTTCGGTGGTCTGCGGGTGAAGCCTTCAAGTGCACTAAAGTGCCATATTCTGACACATGTACACAAATGTTAGAGGAAGTGTGGAGGATTGCAAAAAGTAACAGGAAGAGTGCTTGTATCAAAAACTCTTCTGCTTTAAACACATGCTGTCCAGCTGTAAACACTTCCTACGGTTACTACAGTTTCACAGTTTTATTACAGTTTCTTGATCTTATTTGATTGTGTATTATGGTTTTTAATTTCAGTTTAGTTTTAGGTAGATATAATGGTATTTTGTTATGCCTGTTGTTTTTGTTAGTTTTTATGCATTACAACATACTGTTGCACCAAATTCTAGGCCAACAATCTGCAACATCACACGCGTAGCACTTTTATCAGATGTGTTCTGTAAATTTGGTATTTAAGCAAACTTCAAGGTTTTATTAGTCCCCTGTATAAGAACGCAGCATACTGCAGTACTCGCTGTCCATGAAATGTGTGATAAATATCCCTTGGTGGCTATATTTACCAGTTTTTGTAACATCCTTTATTCATATCCAGGGCAGTTGTGATTCAACAGCATAAACTGGACCCACTCAGGTACACACTGGAGAATTTTCAAGGTTCATACCATATAGACTTTGAGATGTATATCTATTCAAGAGTTTTGTTTGAGGCTGTTGATTTTGTTGCAAACTGTGATAGGCTGTTTTATACAGTATGTTGATAAAGCTCTTCCTTTCTGTGTAATTTTGTTAAATATACAAACTAAAACCTGGCTTGGGAGATCATTTAATCAGACCATGCAGCAAGAATTGAAAATATATATTTTTTGAAAACTTCTTTTTGTGTTTTTGTTTTCGTCTCATGCCAACATTGTCTTAAAGTTTTAGCATGAAATGAAGTGTAATGTATGAGATGTTCTAATTTGCAGTTTTAAACGTATTGCATGCTTTTAAAGTGTGTTTGTTTGTGGTTCACTTACATTATAGGCATTATGTGGCTAGTGGTTCTCCAAATTTTCTAGCCACTCAGCATTTTCACTGGCCACAATTTTGTTGTTGGGAAATTACGTTTTATATGACTGAAGTTACTACATACTAAAATTTATTTAAATTGATTTCCATGTTATTTTAAAGGGCATTTTTCCCTAACTGTATTAAATGCATACGTCATCTTTCATATCTCATTCTTACATTTTATGAATAATTTCACTTAATATAATGTCAATATAGGGTGCTTCCCAATCAAATGAAATCAGTATTAACAAAGCCTATCTTTCCACTGCAGAAGAAACAGAAGCAGCTGAAGTGTCATTTAGATACATTTACATGGACAGTTTAATGAAGCTGAAATGTAGCATGAATGCATTTACACTGCAAAATTATAACTGCATAAATAATGTTATGAGCTTGTTTTAAATCAGTTTTCTTTTAAATAAACAAATATGAAATGCAAAGATAAGCTACTTTTAAATATGAAAGTAAACCGCCAGTAGGTGGCAGCATGTACACGATTCGTTCTGACGTCTGATTCAATTAAGAATGAAGCAAGTGCCTGTCTTTATGAATGGACCACTGAATCTTTGACTCAAATGAGTAATTCAAAAACGCAAATTGTTCAGTAACGAAACACTGCTGTTTTGCTCAGAGATGCGCGACTACTCTGCTGTGATCTTTGGAACTATTTTCGTTAACCAAATCAAGCAAAAATGTCAACATTGACAATATTGTACTAAAATATATATTGACTATTCATCTGAACTCTTGTATAAAATCAAAAATTTGCAATCGTGGTTTTCCGGGAAAACTTAACTCTCTTGGTCGTGTCATGCTGCTTAATTAGGCTACAAGTTATAAATATAAAAACTAAGTTACATTTTTACCGCAGTATGTTTCTTCTGTGTGCAGTTGCGTTCATTTGTTTTGATTTCTCAACGAGATTGTTCACATACAGACAGACTTTGTGAGCCTCAACCGACCTTGTTACTTGTTGATTACCTTGTTGATTAGGTTGACCTTGTTGATTTATCCATTATCGATTGCCGTTTACACCGAATGTAATTTCAGTGCATCCCTAATTAGTTGTTTTAGTCACATCAGTTGTCTTTCACTCGCCCCTTCAAAAAATCCACTTGTCCTATACAAGCATTAATTTTGAGCTCTGTTACTGTAGGCTATACAAAATTTAACCCGCCAAAGTGGCTAGTGGGAGTAACCATATGACGGGGTGTGGGGTTTTAATGTCAAGTCCTGATTATAGGTAGGAAACATAGGAGACCTAAAACCCTAAATGCTCTTGCAATTAAAACAATTTAAAAAAACATACAAAAAATGATTAACGCAAATATAGATGTATTTGTGAAAATACCAAAAGGTTTCTTGGATGGTTATGTTTAGTGTTAGAGCGGTGGCTTTCAACCTGGGAGCCGGGGCCAACTAAGGAGGCTGAGCAAAACACTAGTATATAAAAAATTATTATTGTGCATTTTTTTTTTTTTTCTCCTCATCACAATTGAATCATTGTTAATGAATTCAATATTTAAATACTCCCAGTTTCTGTTAATAAAGTTTAAAAAAAAAAAAAAAAAAAAATCTGGGAATAATTGGGGATAGAAAATATTATTAGATAATTAGAATAAAAAGCCATTGTAATAATACTAATACCAATATTGTGTTTCTTCTCTCCTCAGTCCCCTGCTCTATTAATCCCATCTGCATCATTGACTCGACTGCCGTCACGTCTGCGTCAAAGTGAAGAGAGACTAGATCAGGAGCTGGAGAAAGTCTTCACACATCAATCATCAGTTCACCACTGTGGAGTATGTCTAACACTTTTTTTTTTTTTTTTTTTAATTAAACACTTTATCACTATTTTAACTGATTGTGAAGGCTGATATGATGCAAAGTTGCATATTCAAACTTGCACGACTGGAAACCTTCATGTAACTTCTTTTTTTTTTTTTTTTTTTTTTTAAAGCTATATGAGGTTCCTGATGGCCACAGGGCTCCTGTTCCTCACCTGTGTTCCAAGAGTGGATTTCAGATTGGGTCTTCCTGTGTAGCTTCCCACTCTTCTTCTTCCTCATCCACATCTTGCTCTCCACAGCGCCCTCTAGATCTTGAAACTGGTAGGTCTCTTATTTTGAAACTCTAGTTTATGTCACCACCATATTATTCCTGTCAAAAATTTAACTATATATTAGGGTGACCAGATGTCCACGTTTTCTGGACACAGTTTGGTTTTTGGTGTCCTGTGCCTGGAAATGTACCGGTTTTTCAGCACATTCAAAACGCTCTTTAAATGCCCTGCAAAAACTCCTGGCCAGCATACCCTGCTGGTTACCCGAGCAAGTTTTACTGTTTCTATGTACTTTATAACAGGGCTTTTTGTGATTAAATTTGTGATTGTTTTGCGTACAATTTTAAAATGTTCCCAAACATTCCGCTCTCACAACACTGTAATCATAAAGGGACGGTTCACCCAAAAACTCAGCCAAGATTTTTTTCCATCATATACTTGCCTTACTTAGATATTTTGAAGAATGTGGGTAACCAAGCCACTGACTTCCATGGGATTTTTATTTTTTTTTGTCAATGGCTACCAGCAACTGTTTGGTTACCAACATTCTTCAGAATATCTTCTTTTGTGTTCAACAGAAGAAAGAAACTCAGAAACTTGCAGATATTTGAACAACTTAAGGGTGAGTAAGTGATGACAAAATTTTCATTTTTGGGTGAACTACCCTTTAACTATATCACATAGGTGAAAATACGCGATATGAATATATATATATATATATATATTCATATCGCGTATTTTCACCTATGTGATATAGTTAGTTAAAAATAAATAAATAATATATATATATATATATATATATATATATATATATATATATATATATATATATTATTTATTTATTTATTTTTTAATGAAAAGAAAAGGACCATTTTCACATACTGCGATGAGGCATTTCCACCATTATTAACATTGTAAATCTACCAATAGATTTTGTTTTCTAAAAATGTTACATACATTTATAATGCTATACTGAGAATCTCAGATATATGAAAAGGGTCCATTACACTAGCAACAATTCAGTTTGCAGAAAGCACATACTTTTTGCTCAAAATGAACTTAAACTGCAAAATAATAATCCTAATTAGGCATGGTAAAATCCATTTTTAAAAAGCGTAAACAACATTTGAAAAGTTAAAAAGGTGTATTTATCATATACAGTATTTTCACAGTTTGTAGACGTATTAAATACAATTAGAAAATGTAAAAAAAAATTATATACACTTTTGTTCATATGTTTTGTTATAATTTTATTACACTCTTGTTTTTATCTGTTTGCTATTTGCAACTATTTTACCAAGTGTGATTCTTCACCCCCCAAAATATAATTATTAATCTATATGAAACCCACAACCATTAAAAAACTTGCAAACATGTATTGTCCCCATTTTTAATTCATTGATAATAACAAGTAAGATTTCAAGTAAAGTATATTTTGACTACTGAACTGGTACACGTT
Source organism: Onychostoma macrolepis (assembly GCF_012432095.1). Taxonomy (NCBI): domain Eukaryota; kingdom Metazoa; phylum Chordata; class Actinopteri; order Cypriniformes; family Cyprinidae; genus Onychostoma; species Onychostoma macrolepis. Next base: position 23,754,816 of record NC_081166.1, read on the forward strand.
CATAAATCTGGTCACCTTCCTATGTATCTTTAATTTGAACTGACTGTGATACTGCTCTGTCCTCAGTTGAAGAGGTCAACTCGTGTATCGTGATGCTGTCCTCATCACCACGGCCCAATAACAGCTACTGCTTTCAGAGAGATCCACCAGAGGGTTGTGAAAGAATCCGAGTGTGTGAAGAGAACGTGTAAGTAGGCATACCATGCTAGAATGTTATGTGGTTATGTACATATATAATGCTATTCTCAATCTGAGTGGTTAACTCTGTATTGACATTGTGCATCTTCTGTCATCCCCCTCCCCCCAATCCTCTAATTAAGCCTTCCATGTTTGGATCAAGTGTACGTGTCCTCCTGCCCTGACCCCAACAAAGTGAACTTCACCACACACACAGGCTCAGCCTTCTGCCCTGTCAATCTCCCGAAGCCCCTCATACCTCCAGTGGACTTCCTGATTTGCAGCCTCTCAGTTTCTCCAGGGTCCTGCTGGGTGGGACAGTGATGAGTTAGTAAGAAAAGAAAAACCGGTGAAATCAGCATCTGCGTGAGAGAGATAGAAAGCGACTGTCTTTAAAAACAATCAGTTCTTTGGTGTTTAATATTGAGTTTTGCTAATTGTAATAAGAGAATACCAGATTTCTTTGTGGCTCAGAGAGAGTGCTGAAAATATCCAGTTGGAATGGCCGGCTTGATAGATTTATGGTTTAATAATTTGGGCAGTTTTATAAGGAAAAGTCTGTCATTTATAGACCGTGAATGTTGAATAGGGCAGTTTATATATATAAAATTGAATGGTACTATTAAGGCAATGATTGTATTTTTAAATCTGCATTTTACCACCTACTTCAAAAAAAAAAAAAAACATAGCAAATGTATTATTTTTTTAATATGTACTTTAGTTATATTTTATTTTGATTTATTGAAAGGTTTATTGAAGAAAGTATCTGGGTGGATTATAACAATCATAGACCATTTCAGTAGGTACTGTATATTCATGTTCTTTGATTTGAGGTGAATGTCACAGTCATGGTACATTTACATTCACAGTTGTTTTTTTCTTTCTTTTGTCTAATGAATGTTTACATTGTATACCTTGAACATATGAATATTTTTATGTTTGTATAGATTAATCTGTACATGAATGTAATATTAGTTAACACGTCTGTATTGTTTGCACATTTTTTTTAAATTTTTTGCTAAAGATAAGCTATAGAATGTTAATGGTGACATTATCTGACTTCAAGTATTTCTTTATTCAATACGTTCATTGCACACATGATGTGTGTTGCTATTTTAAGCTTTGGTTGAAATTCTTTATGTTCAGATGAGTTAGTTTGGACTACTTGCCTTCCCGTTGGAAATTACTTGGGGAAACTACATGCACATTGATGATACATATTGTTTTATTCTTTTCTTTCTATAGATCACTTAAATTCTTCCATGTCTGTAGTATGTTTTGACACCAATAAAGTAGAATTGAGCATGACTGAATGTCTGTTCTGATATTATGAGAAACAACATGCTGTGATTTTGACTGTCAAGATTATCAAAAGAAAATTAAGTGCTACTTTCATGTCATCAAGTAATGTGGTTTATAGTATATGTAGCAAACGAGATGTTTAAAAAAAAAAAATTCAGTTTCATACCTGCTGCTCCTACCTTGCCAGATTTCACATATTTTCATTACATGACACGATATAATTTATTAATCGTTGTCTAGCACTAGTTTTAAAACCATTTAAGTTAAGAACTTCCTAAAAATAGTTTCGGATAACAGATTATTCAAATGAAACTATACATATCTCAGAGCTTTTTGCTAAATAATTTAGTTATATATGTATATATAAAACTAATTATTTAGCAAAAATAAACCACTAGTGTTGGTGAACTGTCGATATATATAGCGGCAGTTCACCAACACTAGTGGTTTATTTTGGTTTGGCCACAAGAGTAGGTTATTTCAATTGTACAAGGACGAATATTATGGAATGTTACCCGCGGACGCCCTCTGCAGCCAGAACAGTCAGGCATCCCTCTACACTCCGCTCCAGAAACACAGCAGAGCGTACGAACACCATCAGATCTCTCGTTAATCCTGCTCTCTCTCTCTATATATATTTCGGGAGTTTGACATGCTGAATACCGTACTGAAACAATTGAAAAGCCACCCGGCTGTAAGTATTTCAGATCACTTTTTGCTGATGCTTCTGTCTGTTCATAACGATTCATTCATTCTCAAATTATGCCTCAGAATCGTTTATTCAGGCGTTGGCTGTGTCGTAAATACATCCTCACCCGCTGCTTGAGGGGTATATTTAATACAAATATGTTTGATTTAAAAGGCAAACAGTGTATTGAATTGCCGCAGTGGGGAGTAAACATGGATTTCATGTTATTTCATTCACAATGATGAGATATTCTGGTCATTCTGTGATATGGTAAGGATATTGGCATTGATCAAATATTGATCAAATGGTTTTCAGTCTATACATTGTGTACGTGATTTCCCATATAACACCAGTGGCTGAGCACGTATGCAGGCTATAGGGCGCGTTATCTGTTATATATGGCTGTGCACTGTTCAGCAGCTGTCAAGGACATTGAGGTGAAATCAGTTGTGCCTCTTTTAAGTCATTTACCTTAACAGCTTTCTATCGAGATTTGCAAGACTTAAGCCTAAAATAGTATAGAACATATTCTGGTATGCGAAGGAATTCGGACATTTATGTATTTTGAAATAGCCCTGTGGTTAATCGGACAAATTTCATCATACGTATTTGGTTGTACAGTAGCCTATCTAATACGCAGCTGCAGTAGTACTGGATTTGTAATATACTCTAAATATCAAAGAAATTAGCTTTCCGCTTGTAGATGATCGGAATCAACATAAAACCCGTTGTTAATTCCCTCAGAGAAGCATGGCGATGTCTCAATACCTAGTGAACTGCCTACATATACTGCATTAAAGGGGTCATTCTTGGAAACATACCTTTTCCGGTTTGATAAAGTGCAGGTGAAAAAACAACCTTGCTTACCCAACTGATTGATTACATTGATAATTGCAAACTTTTTTTTTATTACAAGTTTTCTAAAATATTAGGTTTAGATATGCAAATGAGTCATTATTTAATGAAATATGCTCTAATTTGCATAAATTCTAGTACAAAAATCTAAACACTGGATGATGTCAGTTTCAAAATTCTTGTTTCATTTTCTTGATATATTAGTGTCAAAAATTTTACAGAGGGAATTTTGGTTTTCTCATTTTTGTCACTCCACAATTCAGAAAATGCTTAGAACGGATTACTTAGAGGATTAAAATGTTGTATATAATCAAGCAAATTATAGGCTATATGAACAAATCCCTCTGTAAAAACCTTCAGGATATATACAGGAATAAAAATGTAAAGTTTGGTGTGTGTAAGTGCTACTGAAGTGGAGATTTATGGCTCAGTGTAGGAGAAAAAACTCATTTTGAGAAAACGGCCTTTAAAAAATATGCATTTTAATTTAAATCTATTGACACAAATAGATAAAGTGCTATAAAAGAAACACTTAACAGTGTTTTTTGGATGTTTTCTTTTCACTAGTCCGAAAAAACACTTTATGAAAAACCAAAAAGCCCAAAATCTCAAACTTGACAGGTGCATGAAAAAACAATGTTTTAAAAAAAAAAAACATTCATGTATGTGTGTATGTATGTATGTAGGCCTATATCTCAAACTAAATCATGAAACTTTTGACAGTCTTTTACAGTTTACTTTGATATTAAAAGCTTTTTTTGAAGAGAATTGAATGCTGATACAGTATTTGTAAACATGATTATATTATTTTTAATGAATACTATTTAACTGAATTAACAAATATGATGATAACAGGTTTGACCCCTAAAATATATTTAAGTCTTTTATTTTATGGACTGCATAACATGGAGGTTATTGGTTGTTCAGCTTTTTTGTCATTTTTTTAGCCATTTATTTATAATTCTGTCTCTCTTTGAAGTTGATTCCTCTCTTCATCTTCATCGGTGGTGGAGCGGCCATGTCTATGCTTTACCTGGGCCGCCTTGCGCTAAAGAACCCTGACTGCTCGTGAGTACCCTTTTCATTACATTATCAAACAGGCAAAAGTCTTTAGATTCAGAGTATGAGTGACTGAAATTTGTGCACAGATGGGATCGCAAGAACAACCCAGAGCCTTGGAACAAACTGGGGCCAAATGACCAGTACAAGGTGAAAACAACATTCATGTTGACTTTTTGGCCATTCCTGTGTCCATCTTTGTATGTCCATCTATGTTTAGCTAATATAGTCTGTTAAGCCTATAATAACCTTACAAAAAGTCCCATTTGGTACATTTTGTTAGTGTAATAATATGTAATAATATAATTTAACCCATAACCTATTACCCACAGCTCTTCGCTGTCAACATGGACTACTCTAAACTGAAGAAGGACAGGCCTGACTTCTGAGCAGAGCCCAGTGAATCAGCTTTGTGTGTTAAACACTGCACTTTCAAGTCTAACACGTCATCAGATACCAGATCTTATCTGTGAATGTGAACCCCCATTTTTAAATTATTAAAAAAACCAAAAGGGAGCACATACACAAGCTGTATGATCTGAATGTCTATCTTTTGACAGAAACAATATTTTGTACAGATACAAATACTGACACATCAAGGGAAACTGCATCATCAAACCTGTATCAATATAATTTGTGCTGATCTTACTGTTATCCAAATAAACATGACAGACAGCAATAATAGAAGTGTGTGTGTGTGTGTGTGTGTGTGTGTGAAGCATCCAGTTAGATGATTTTATGGAAGACTTTTAAAAATCCCCTTTGTGAAAAATACTTCAGTTGCCGTAACATGGCCGCAGCAGGCGCAGTGATATCACGCAGCGCATGTGGAAATAGATATGTACATTTCCTGAAGAAAATGTGAGTGGTGCTTGCCATGGCATTTTACTGCGCCTGCTGCGGCCATGTTACGGCAGCAAACTTCCTTGATGATTACGCCGGAATGGGAGTATAGTTCCTAATCATATCGGCCTAGAAAATCGCAACTTTTCATTTTCCGCCAGTCTTAGTACACGATAGAACTACAGAAGAGTCAAGTTTTAAATAGGAAAAATATCGAAACTCTTTGGTCATTTTTGAATGCGATGCTACTGGGCTAATCGGATTCAATGATCTATGCTAAGCTATGCTAAAAGTGCTATCACCGGAGATCGGCTGAATAGATTCCAAAACGGTAAAACTCAGCTCATTAACTCTGGGGGAGTTGGAGAATGAGCCTATTTCCAAAAAAAGTGGAGTGTTCCTTTAAATAAGTATATATAAGTCTGATAAGTAACGTCAGGCCCCCTAGGGAACTGAGCTAACTTCCTTCCTTTTCACAACTTATACTGCAGACTTTAAGTATATGGTTCTGAGTCATGTCATCTGCAAAAATTCATAGTAAGCTTAATGTGGAACTTGCGAAATTGTACAAGTACTTGGGTGTTGAATTGGACAAGAAGTTGGAATGGTCTACAAATACAGAGGTGGTTTACAAGAAGGGCCTGAGTCGGCTGTATTTTTTGAGGAAGCTCAGGTCTTTCGACGTGTGCAACAGGGTACTCAAGATGTTCTATCAGATTGTTGTTGCGAGTACTATCTTCTTTGCTGTGGTGTGTTGGGGTGCAGGCATCAAAGCAAAGGACACCAACAGACTAAACAATCTCATCAAAAAGGCTGAGTCTGTCGTCGGCTCTGAGCTCGTTACTCTGGAGGAAGTGCTTAGGGAATAAATGCTCGCAAAATTTGTGGCAATTTTGGACAATGATTCTCATCACCTCCATAAAACTTGGAATAAATTTAAGAGTAGCTTCAGCAACAGGCTCATTCAGCCTCGCTGCTTAAAGGGTTAGTTCATCCAAAAATGAAAATTCTGTCATTAATTATTTACCCTCATGTCGTTCCAAAACGTAGCAAGGACATCGGTAAAATAGTCCATGTGACATTAGCAAAAGAAAACAATTATAACATAATTTATTCAACAATTCTTCTCCCTGAGTTACCGTCTTCCACCATTTTGGAGAGTACCCCAGAACGTAATCAACGTAATCAGTGTTGTTTACGTTCAGTAGAAAGGGCTTGCATGCTGAATGTAAACAACGCTGATTACGTTCTGGGGTACTCCAAAATGGCGGTAACTTGGGGAGATGAATTGTTGAATAAATTATGTTATTACTGTTTTCTTTGCGCACAAAATTCTTGTAGCTTCGTAAATTACGGTTGAACCACACATGGACTGTCACATGGACTATTTTACCGATGTCCTTGCTATGTTTCTGGACCTGGGAACATTGCAGTTGCATTGCTGTCTACGGAGGGTCAGAGAGCTCTCAGATTTGATAGGTTTATAGGTATAGATTTTTTACAGGTGTTCCAAAGATGAACCGATATGAAATCGTTCCTGCCTAGTGCTAACAGACTTAATAATTTCTCTGTCTAGGACAGAACTGTGTCAGTCAAAGGGTATTGTAGTCACATGTAGCCTATTCTTAATGACAATTTAATTATGACAATTTAATTTCCTTTTGGGGATTAATATAGTTGATCTAATCTAATCTAATATATGTTTTTCCCTAAAATACTTCTGGAACCAAGTGCACATTCACTCGTTTAGTGAAGCTTGTGAAGTTTAGTGGAGACTTTAATAATATAAAATGGATTTAAATATTATACAACGGATTTAACTGAGACTGAAATATATATTCATGATAACAACAATTACAGTAGAAATAGAAGGCCTTTATTACAAGAGCTAAGTTTTTATTGGAGAAATTATATTGTGTCATTACGGACTGCTCAAGACTGACACCTACCTACTTTTTTAACAAACATTTATGATTTTAATTATTAAAACCATTATTGAAACATTTTATACACTCTTAAAAATAAAGGTGCTTCACGATGCCATAGAAGAACCGTTTTGTAAATGGTTCCATAAAGAACCTTTACATCGTTCTTCAGATTATAAAAAGGTAAGAAAGAGATAGTTCTTTAAAGAACCTTTGGCTGAATGGTTCTTTGTGGAACCAAAAATGGTTCTTCTATGGCATTGCTGTGAAGAACCTTTTGAAGCAACTGTATTTTTAAGAGTGTATTTAAAAAATGTTGTATATTTAATATATGTAATTAATATAAAATTACACATTAAAATAATTGAATATGTACTGTATATAAGATTAAAGTGGCTTTATTGGCATATAGTAAAACAAATGTATAAATATATAAAGTTGTACATAAATTTAAAAGTGTGTGTGTGTGTGTGTGTGTGTGTGTGTATAAACACACTTTTAAATGTATGTACACTTTTATTAACACAAACACAGTTTTAGTTTTTTCAGTGTTCCATAGTTTTATTTTTTCAGTACATTGACTTTTTATTTTACATTTAGTAAGGCTTTATTTGCAAAATATTAATAAAATATTTTCCAATTTTGTTTTCTTTCCTTTAAAAGGAGCTAAATCCATTTTGACAGGAACAGAAGCATAAACATTTCAGCACTTTCAAAATCTGTGATTAATGTTGATTAACTCTAAACAAAGCAATTAATTGTCACTAAATATTTTAATTAATTAAATCCAAAACTTTACTGATTTCATAATCATCATTTTGTTATATATAATGTATGTCTGTTCAACTTACCCGTACACAAGACTGTGATCTTCTGCCAGGAACATCAGGCTAGTCTGCTGCTTTCCAGAATCAGGTGGTTTGTCTTCGTCTGGCATCTCAGCTGAGACCTGTCCACTATGGGCGACCCTAGTTGTGAAGTACCAGTGGTGTAGCTCTTAGCATCACTGATGCACACAAGCCCTCACAGCACGTCAAGCTGCAAACCGTGTGAGGGACCCTAACCTACCCAAAGCCAACTGTTTAAAACCAACCGCAAATCAAACAACCACTCCTAACCAACAACCATGCATAACGCATAACAACCAATGCGCGAAAAATGCTCAGAGGAGTCCAGCAGCTGTGCAGAAAACCTTGGCAAGACCATGTTAATGCATAGCAAACCACTCAAAACATCATGACAACCACATAACAAAGCACTAAAAACCAGAACAACCAAGGAACCACATATCAGTACATCAACAATCACCAAACAGCACACAGCAATGAGCTAAATACACTACTAAACTAAAACTTACTCTACAAATGAAACATACTCTGTAATTATATACAATATATACAGTATTTATATACTTCGGGCTCCAGGTGACACTGTGATGACTCAGGGTCCGGGCTTCTTTCTTCTGGGCTCCTCAGGAGGTGGCTCTTCACTGTTGTCCACATGAATTTGAGAAGCGAAGCTTCTGTTGTTGGTGGAGCAGCTTTCGATGATCAGGATACATCCATCAGGCTACTCTTGTCTCCACCAGTGAGGGAAAGTTGAGCGTCTCCAACAGACCCTGCTTAAAGTTTTTATCAATTGCTAAGACACTATAAATTATTCATTTTGGCTCATTCATAACAAAGACACGTTTCTCAAAACATTAAACACATTTCACCTGTTTTCACACACGTTCCAATTTGCTCAGTGTTTTCTGCAAAAATCTATACAAAATGCCCTCATTTTCCAAAGGTTTAGCCATTTTCTCATTCAGAAAGCACAAACACACAGTATAATTACCTCAAGAATCACAATATGAACTAAAATAGCACACATTTATCCAAGTGTAAACATTACAGTTTTTTCAACTGCTTACACAAAAAATCTTTACTTGTCACACAATTTCTGAAAGTTGACACTCAAACACCAGATAGAATTAGAATAGAAAGTGCTAGAGTTAGAGGGTCAAATGAAGATGGAAGGGATATGTTTTTAGCCTTTTCTTGAAGATGGCCAAGGACTCCGCTGCTCGGATTGAGTTGGTCAGGTCATTCCACCAGGAGGGGACAGTTAATGAAAAAGTCAGTGAAAGTGATTTTGTGCCTCTTTGGGATGGCACAATAATGTGCCATTCACTTGCAGAACGCAAGCTTCTAGAGGGCACATAAGTCTGAAGTAGTGAATTTAGGTAAAGGAGTGCAAAGGTTTTGTAGGCAAATATCAATGCCTTAAATTTTATGCGAGCAATTGTTGGTAGCCAGTGCAAATTGATGAACAGAGGTGGGACATGTGTTCTTTTTGGCTCGTTAAAGAATAGCGAGATCTTGCAGCTGCATTTTGGATTAGCTGTAGAGATTTGATAGAACTGGCTGGAAGACCTGCCAAGAGAGCATTGCAACAGTCCAGTCTGGACAGAACAAAGCTTGAACAAGGAGTTGTGTAGCATATTCTGAAAGAAAGGGCCTGATCTTCCTAATATTGTATAAAGAAAATCTGCAGGACCAGGCAATTTTAGCAATGTGGTCTGAGAAATACAGCTGATCATCAATCACAACTCCAAGGTTTCTGGCTGTCTTTGAAGTAGTTATGGTTGATGCGCCTAGCTGGAAATTGTGATGAAGTGATGGGTTTGTTGAAACCACAAGCAGTTCTGTCTTGGCAAGGTTGAGTTGAAGTTGATGGTCCTTCATCCTGCAAGAAATGTCTGTTGTTGAAAGCAGTGAATGCATGCTGAGGTGCGAGCAGCTATCGTTGGATCATCAGGATGGAATGAGAGGTAGACTTCAGTGTTATCAGCATAGCAGTGATAAGAAAAGCCATGTTTCTGAATGACAGAACCTAGTGATGCCATATAGACAGAGAACAGAAGTGGTCCAAGAACTGAGCCCTGAAGCACCCCATAGCTAGATGTTGCGACTTGGACACCTCACCCCTCCAAGATACCATGAAGGACCTATCTGAGAGGTAACACTCAAACCACTGGAGTGCAGTTCCTGAGATACCATTTGCCAATAGGGTTGACAGCAGGATCTGGTGGTTAACTGTATCAAAAGCAGCAGACAGATCCAGCAAGATAAGTATAGAAGATTTGGAATCCGCTCTTGCAAGTCTTTGGGTTTCAACAACTGAAAGCAAGGCAGTCTCGGTTGAATGTCCACTTCTGAAGCCAGACAGCTTGCTGTCCATGAGGTTGTTCTGTGTGAGAAAGGCAGAGACTTGGTTAAACACAACTCATTTTAGTACTTTTGCAATGAAAGGAAGAAGGGATACCAATCTGTAGTTCTCTAAAAGAGCTGGATTAAGAGTGGGTTTCTTAAGTATGAGGTTATCCGAGCCTGTTTAAATGCTGAAACAGAAACTGCTGAGTGGGGTTTACTTGATATGTGATGTTTTGTTATAAAGCAGCTCTACAGTGTGGCGCTAGCTAATGATAAAATCTTTTTATTGGTGAATGTAAAAAGCTAAAAACATTATTACAATCAAGTGAAAGTTTGGTTTACACCTATTAAAGCATGATCTACCTCTGGACTGTTTGGTTATCGTAACCCTATAAGGTATTGTAAAAGAGATTATGTTGTATATAAAATGTTTGGTCCCACTTTATATTAGGTGGCCTTAACTACTATGTACATACATCAAAAAATAAGTACAATGCACTTTTTGTGTTCATACTGTATTGCAAAACACTTTTGCTGCTATTGAGGTGGGATATGGGTAGGTTAGAGACAGGTTTGGTGGTATGGGTAGGTTTAAGGGTGGGTTAAGGTGTAAGGGATGGGTCAACAGTGTAATTATAAATGTAATTATAGTAATTAATTACAGATGTAATTACATATAGGTATTTTTAAAAATATAAGTACAATGTAAAAACATGTATGTACACAATAAGTGCATTGTACCAAATGATTAATTTAAATGTAAGTACATAGTAGTTAAGGCCACCTAATATAAAGTGGAACCAAATGTTTTATCCAAAAACTAAACATCTTATTACTTACCTTTATTTTGTTCTATATCCATATGACTTACAAAAGGAGAAGTTAGGCAGAATAATGTGTCATTCAATTACTTTTTCAAATAACTAATTAAATAGAGAATGAGAATGTCATCAGATTTTGTGTGCCAAATATACTGTATTTATTTGTATTGTAAAAAAATAATTAGAATTACATAATTTAATTTTCAAAACCTTAGCATGCAGTCCATAGCCTTACAATAGATGGCGCTGTTTACTTACAAATGTCTGGTAATTCCTTGATTCAAACCTGTATGGCTTTCTTTAAAATTAGAAGAACATATTAGTAGGTTGGTTATCAGGGATCCCACGGCCCATTAGAATCTTAAATTCAGTTTTTTTCAAAAGGTCATAAAAATTGTAAACAAAATATAGTTTTGGTCAAAAAATTGACATTGTTACCTCAACATCAGTTTATATACACACACATATATATATATATATATTTTTTTTTAATGAAAAGAAAAGGGCCATTTTCACATACTGCGATGAGGCATTTATATATATATATATATATATATATATATATATAATCTGGTTGTACCTATTTACAGCCTTGACAGCAAGATCTGGGAGGTAAAGAAATTATTATAGGACTCCTAGTTTATCCCTGGTTGGTGGAATAGGTGTTGTTATAACTCTCCCTATGTTAGAACCATACCCGGTCTCCTCTACTTCTGATAAATTATGACAGTTTTACTTTGTTTATATTGTAATATGTTGTAGAAAGTTGTAAGAGTGAATATTTCATCTCCATCTCTTTGAATGAGCAGACAGAATATAACAACAAATACATTATAGGCTATCTTGTGTATTTTGCGTATACTGTAATTACAAACCACTTGTTTTCAGGTTATTATTGGTATTTTGGATAAACAGTAAGCTGTACCTGATTTTTTCTTGTGGCTTCTGTCTGGGCTGTGCCGTCACAAGAAGTACATTTGATTTGCCCCAAAAGCACCCAATATGTGTTGGCCTATGTGTAAGGTAATCCTCCACTACAAGCACCTATGACCATGAGATATTATAGGCAGTTGTAAAATATCTGCAGCCACATGCCAGAACGGCCTGTCGGAGAGAGAGCCACCCCATTGGGGCCCCATGTTTCGGAATGATTCAATTACCCAGGGACCATTTATAGCAGGGAGAATGACGAGATATCACCTGTTAGATAACTTCACAACACAATCATCATTGAACTGTGATATTCTACCCTTAATTATCTCAGTGTACTGGAAGTATTTAACAACCTGCACCAATTAAATTCAAGGAAATCAAGTTTGTCAGGTAGTTATTGTAAAATATTACAATTATTGTAATTTATGGTATATACTTACAGTAATTTATGATGTATGGATAATCAAGTTACTTCAAAGTAAAGTTGTGATCAATTTAGAGGGCTTACCAATTTGATGCTATTAAGTTTTAAGATGGAATGTGGGTCATGCAATACCACGTGCTTTTGGAAGGGGGCAATATTTTACAAGTTTATTGTCATTGTTGCAGATGAAAATACATAAATATACAACATTTTAGCTCTGTAACCTCTTATAATAATGAATGTTAATGTTCAGTGTTTAAATAGTAACAAAGAAAAAAATGGTTATATAATAATGGCATTGTAATAAAAATGGTATTTGTAATAATATGCTTATTTCAGAGAGGCTTTTATGATGTTAAAAAGGCCTCTTGAGTAAAATGTAATGTGAAGACATGTTTTTGCTACTATACAGCATTTTGGTATAAATCAAAACTAGATTACATGTAAACTATCAAACTAAAGGATGGCTAATGTTTACAATACAAAGTCGTATTTTGCTTCCGAACCCTGAGGTGTATTATTACATGCGTCTCTAACATGGGTGAGATTGCTTGAAAGAGTCTGGCGGTGTAAACTTACTCTATTAAGTTTCCCTCCATTGTTAAAAACATAAAGAGGACATAAAAGAGCTCCCCAAACATTATTCTCTTTGAGCTGAGTGATGTCCTGATCTTTCCTGTTAGAAGCTGCTAACATGACAGAAATGGGTCTTAATCTCGGCCATGAAAACAGACATGACGCTCTCATAACAGATCTATTACCCAAGAGTCTCTGTAGAGTAGGTTTATAAGTGGGTGTGGGAACTTTGAGGTTTCTGTGAGGTTTGAAAGTGTTTCCACAAGGTGATGACAGGAAATGGTCTCAATATTGTCTGCGATTAGATGAACAAATAGTTCTTTATAAACTTAATCCAGATAGAAATTACTATAACAGTAATAATTTCACTAAAGCAATATGACTTTCAGTCACAACTTCTGGTAATACTGATCAGAATGACAATGTTTTGCTACAGGTTTCATAGTCTTTATTGTCTTTATTATCTATATTTTTCAAGATTCTCATATACTAGGCGTTCTGGCTTGTTTAGATAAAGAGGCAGTTTTCATTAGTTGTAAAGCCACTAAGATTTCAGCACAGCCCCATTCTGCTCCTGTAGGGAGCTGGTCAATGAGGTGATGATTAAAATGTGAAACCAATATTGGCCGGGAAGGAAGTACAAGGCTGGGATTATGTCCTGAGCTCTTTCTGCTGAAGGAAAAACATGGCCAGGAATGATATGTTTGGGTAGAGAGTTCATTGCAGATGGTGTAATCTTTCAATAGCAAATATTTTGTTGCAAATCTCGACCTTCAAGCTTCACTAAGCATGAGGTAATGTGTTAAAATGATATTTCCCAAAAGGATGGCTCCAAAAGTTCATACTAACTAGCTGGAGGATCTGCATGACCTTTGTTGCACTCTTTAAGGTGAAAAAATAAATAGGGTAAAAAATAAAATAAAATAGTAATACCATAAGTCCCTGGTTTATTAATCACAGTACATTAAGACAATTGTTTTATATTACAAATTATAATGCAAATTATGCATTATCTAATTAATTATGCACTAATTTGCATACATTTCCAGAACAGAAATCTGAACATTGGATAAAGTCAGGTTCAAAATGTTCATTCTGTTCATTTGTCAGAGTCAAATGTTTTTACAGAGGGGAATTTGGATCTCTCTTTTTATTAATTAATATCAGAAAACACTTTAATTTAATTTAATTTCATTAATTATTTATAAAGCACATTTAAAAACAACGCAAGGTTGACCAAAGTGTTGTACAGATCAGGAAGCTCAAATAAAAAACAAAATCTATAACAATGTATAAAACAACACACATAAAATTAGAATAATACTTTAAAGACCCACTCTAAGAAGATGTGTTTTAAGTTTTGATTTAAAAGAGGAGAGTGATGACACCATTCGGATCGATGCCGGTATGGCTATTCCAGAGTTTAGAGCTATCGTGAAAGCACGGTCTCCACAATGTTTTAATCTCAATCTACGAACAGAAAGCACTCCTAGGTTGCCGGAGCTAAGTGCCCTGGATGGATTATGACAACGTAGAAGATCAGATAAATAAGTTGGAGCTAGGCCATGTAATGCTTTAAAAACAAAAACTAAAATTTTAAATTCTATTTTCAGTTTGACTGGTAACCAGTGCAGAGAATTTAAAATGGGAGAAATGCGATCGAATTACGACTACCAGTCAGCAGCCTGGCTGTAGCATTTTGAACCATTTGAAGGCATCCAATGGATGACTGGTTTGCTCCATAATAGAGTGAATTGCAGTAGTCAAGGCATGAAGTAATAAATGCATGGATGACTCTTTCAAAGTTCTTTAGAGAAAGAAAAGATTTAAATTTTGCGAGACGTCGTAAAACATGACTTAGCAACAGAATTAATCTGTTTATTGAACTTGAGACCTGAATCAAACAACACACCTAGATTTTTCACACATGGGGAGACATAAGAACTTAAGTCGCCAAGGTCAAGATCACCTAAATCATAAAAATCACTTGGACCAAACAGTACTACTTCGGTTTTATTCTCATTTAAGGCCAGAAAATTGTGTGTAAGCCATTATTTCACTTCCTGTAAACACACTAGCAGGACCTCTATGGAGCTTGAATCATTATGTTTAAAGGGCAGGTACAATTGGGTGTCATCAGCGTATAAGTGAAAAGATACTCCATATTTTAAAAAGATGGAACCCAATGGCAGCAGGTATAAAGAGAACAATGTTGGAGCAAGAATAGATCCCTGCAGAACACCACAGGAGAGATGTGCTGCTGAGGAAATGTGTTTTCCAATGCATACAGAAAACTTCCTGTTAGTTAAAAAGGACTGAAACCAATTTAGAATGTTTCCCCTAATGCTTACAAGATTTTCCAGTCAGGAAATAAGAATTGTATAATTAACCATATCAAAAGCTGAGCTGAGATCCAAAAGGACCAGAGCAACAGCACTCCCATTATCTGTAGCCAGCATAATGTCATTCAATAGAGCAGATTCGGTACTGTGAAGTTTTCTGAATCCTGACTGAAAAGTATCATATAGTGAACTAGATTCCAGAAAATAATGTAATTGAATACATACAACCTTTTCCAAAATTTTTGAAATGAAAGGGAGATTAGAAATTGGCCTGAAATTACCTAAATTAGACACATCAAGATTTTGTTTCTTCAAAAGAGGAGTAACTGAAGCATGTTTTAGGCATTCAGGGACCATACCAGTACTCAAACACGTTAATAAAAAACAGGAGATCAGGCCCTATAGTATCAACAATTTGCTTAAAAAAGTGTGATGGAATACTATCATGCGGACAAAAAGTATAAATCAATTCAATATGAATCAAAAGATATATGAACAAACCCTTTGTAAAAACATTCAGAATACAGACAGGACTAAAAATGTAACATTTACTGTATGTAAGTGCTACTGAAATGGAGATTTCTGGCAAACAAATATTTTGAGAAAACTGCCTTAAAAGATATGTATTGTAATTGAAAGTATATATAAAGTAAATAATAAAGTAACTTGTAATAAAATGTGTGTATAAATGTGTATTTTGGATGTTTTTCTTTCCACTAGTTAGGTAGGTAAATAGTCCAAAATCTAAAAATTGACAAAACTAGCCCACTAAAAACTATTTTAATACTAAATTAAAGGAATATTCTGGGCTCAATACACATTTGAGAGCAATTTTAGGATTGTAATAGGCCTACTGTTAAAAATAATTTTTTCCCATGTGGGTGTCATGCTTTGTGGCAGTGCCATTATTCTATGCAAAAAATCTATTATGCTCTTTCTATTATGTTTGACAATTAGTGCCATTGATGCGAGTTTGGGAAGAGACATAAATGCTGCATGTGGCAGGGAAATTACACACTGTACCTTTAAATAATATGGTTCATCTCATCCAAATCTTCAGGCAGTTGGATGTCAAAATGTTCTATTTAAAATAATCCAGCTGGCTATGGAAATGATCAAGTTGCATAAATCTCATTCCCTGTCACTTTTGTATTTCATGCCTTTAGGTTTTTTAAGATCAGTGCCTGTCATTATCCAATGTTTGGAGACCGTTGCTCTTTCCGAGGTGTACATCTGTGCTAAGTTGTTACTGCTAATATTGGGCATATTTGTAGGCAACATTCTCCAATTATTGTGAATGATGTGTATTGAATTAATTTAAAAAATAAAATAAAAAATCCCCAGAAGTATTCTATAATAAGGAATGACAGTAAACAGTAGTTTAACAGTTTTGAAAACAATATGTAAATTTGTGCAAAATGGGCCCCAGACATAGTTTTGTTAGCATTTGAGTTTATTTAATGCAGAATGTAGTCCTCCAATGCATTCTGTATCAAAGCAATTATAGAGTGATCCACAGTTTAGTCTACACTAATATTGTTCTGACTGTCTGGAAATCTGTGTAGCTTACTAGATTTTAAGAAAGACTGTAATTCTTAACAAACATTCTTGTTACATGTGTTTTTACTTACAGAGGCCCAAAAAAGTATTTGGACACTTAAGCTTAAGTGGATAGTTCACCCAAAAATGAAAATTCTGTCATTAATTACTCACCCTCATGTCGTTCCAAACCTGTAAGACCTTTGTTCATCTTTGGAACACAAATAAAGATATTTTTGATGAAAGCTCTCTGACCCTCCATAGACAGCAAGGGTACTAACACAGTCAAGGCACAGAAACGTAGTAAGGACATCATTAAAATAATCCATGTGACATCAGTGGTTCAACCGTAATTTTACGAAGCTACAAGAATACTTTTTGTGCACAAATAAAACAAAAATAACAACTTTACCCAACGATTCTTCTCCTCCTTGTCACCCTGGCATGAGTGAGTCTGGGTTTGGCAGATGCCAGGAGAACGTTACCTGGCTGACTGCATTGTGCCATTGTGTCTGTAAAGTTTGGTGGAGGAATTTCTATATAATGGCATGGGGCTGTTTTTTAGGGGTTAGGCTTACTTTACTTCCACTGAAGGGAAATCTTAATTCTTCAGCAGACATTTTGGAAAATGCCATGTGTCCAACTTTGTGGGGAAGGTACATTTCTAATCCATGTCCATAAAGATGAGTTTGTGTGGAAGATCTTGATTGGCCTTTACAGGGTTCTGACCTCAACCCCATCAAATACGTTTGAGTTGAACTGGAAAGGAGATAAGGAGCTTTTTGTTCAACATTAGTGCCTGACCTCAGAAATGGCTGAAAATGTCCTCCTGCGGAAAGGCCTTCCAGAAAAGACGAAGCTGAGCTGTTATAGCTGCAAAGGGGGTCCAACATATTAATGTCTCTGTATTTAGAATGCAATGTCATTAAAGTTCTTGTTGTTGTAATGGTCAGGTGTCTCAATAGTTTTTTTTTCTGTATAGGGTCAAAAGGTTAATTTGCTAAGAGACCTGTGAAAAATGTGACAAGTATATTAAAGTATAACTTTACATGGAACTGTTTAATGATGACTTATGGAATGTTAGATATTAGTACTGCAATATTTTTCCGTAAAGCTGCTTTGGAACAATGTGCAGAGCGTAAATTATATAAATAAAATTTTTAGGACACCTGTGTGAAGAGGAACTGACTTCATACAGTACTTCCGCTTAAAGCACCTTGACACCAGCTGATTTATTGGAAAAATGATGTGAAAATTAGAAGTTCATGCTAAGAAAAAACTCTAGTATCACTTTTTTCACATTTTAAAATCTGAATTAAAGGGTTAGTTAACACAAAAATGAAAATTTGGTTCTTACTGACCTTTGACGTTCCAAACCCACCATTATCTTCGAAGCAAAATAAAAGACTAAGTTACAACTGTTCATCATATAAAACAATCGTGTCTCTTCTTGGATTAAACCACTCAGTTCATATGGAATCACCCACTTTCAGAGAGACCAATCAAAGCCCCAGCTTTTAAGACCTGTTTTTGTATTTTTTGATGCGTTAAAATTTTGGTTGCATGGACTTTCAATAAATGGGTGAAATGATTAAAGAATATTACAAATATCTTCATTTGTGTTCCAAAGATGAATGGAAAACTTATTGGTTTGGAATGACATGAGGGTGAACTTTTTTAAGTACATTTAAGTGCATAAATAGTTTTTGGGGTCACTGTACGTGTATCTTCAAAAGAAAATACTGTACAAGCTCTTAGTCATATGGATTCACTCTGCCCCTTGCTGTTTCACTCTCTATACAGTCACAGCGAAAGTAAAATATTCAAAGGAAAAAGCAGGACATGAAGAGGTCACCTAATGAACTAGGAGACATGAAGAGAATAATGGACAGTACACACGCGCTTCACATGCACTTACTGTCTGACCCCTGATTTGTTCTGCCTTCCTGAAGAAATATCATAATAAATCACTCTGTGTGCACACTCCTAGACTTTCTCTCCTAACCATCTACACATGCACAGACTCACACCATGCAAACCGGCAAATAATTACAGAATTATCACTCAAGAGGTTCAAAAGCACCTCAGATTCCCAAGAGATCTCGTACCTCTCGAAGAAGCACTCTGTTCTGACATACACACCGTTCCTTAAAGAATTTAGACAACTGACAGGATAAAGGAATTCATGATTTAATAATTTACTTTTTAATTCATCATAATATTAAAATAAATATTTATTCTAATTTTTTGTCCGGGCTTTTTTTTTTTTGAGGGGTTAGAGATCATTGCATAGAGATCAAATGTGTGTGTGTGTGTGTGTGTGTGTGTTTCAGATATTAATAATGCAATATTTTTCTGTAATGTTGCTTTGAAACAATGTACATTGTGTCATGTACTATATAAATAAAAATGACTAAAATGCCTTGACACCAGCTGATTCATTTGAAAAATGATGCGGAAAGTTAAATAAATAAAAAATAAATAAATAAAATAAAGATTATTTCACCAATTACTCACCCTTGTGTCTTTTAAATCTCGTTAGAATTTGGGGGGTTTAGAGATAATTGAAAATACGTCTGATAATGGCCTTGGTTATGAACAATAATTGTTCTATTAAAAAAGATATAGAAATACAATTTTGTCATAAAAGAAATTAACTTGTCTAGATTAAGTAAGCAAATTTTATAAAGGCTGTACAAGTAGTTTATCACTACTAGAACTAATCAAATTCAGTATGCTAGACTGTATTGTCACCCATTCTTACTGTCCTACAGAAACACAATCTCCATAAGTGATACCACAAGCTTTCACTGGACCAGATATTCCATTGAGTTGTCTTGTACCTTTTCTTTTTCTGATAAATTGTTGAACATTAGACTCCTGAGAACGGCCTGATGATGGACACCTAAAGCTTTTGAACTGATTAAACCTTCAAGGAGAGCAAAAGAAATTAAATGTAAATGCCATACAACAGAACAAAGATTGGTGTGCATTTGACATATTTACTTCAAGGGGTCCTATAATACCCCTTTTTACAAGATATGGGGTCAGATATATGTAAAGTCTCAGATGTCCCCAGAATGTGTCTGTGAAGGTTCAGCTCAAAAAAGGCCTACAGATCATTAATTATTCTATGTTGTAAATGCCTTCTTTTGGGTGGAAGCAAAAACATGCTGTTTTCGGGAATATCTGCATTGGTTTCAATGGCAACAACATTGCATTGGTATGCCTATGCTAAAAAAACACAATAACAGCAATAGTTTTCAATACAGATGTTGTCTTACAATATGACAACATGTTGCTGTTGCGTTGTATTACAGTATTACATCTTATGAAGCAGTGGCAGAAACTTAGGAGGTTGGAATGTCAGTGTTTAAAAACATCTGAATATGTCTGCTTTTATGGGTCAAAAGCAATTATTACTTACATAATTGAATTTACTAACTATAAATGCATTCCAAATACATTCAAAAATAAAACAGTTGCAAGTTGACTGTGAGTTATGAAAATGACATGTAGGGTTTTTATATTGTGTGCCACTGTAAAGACTAAGTCTATCGCTCACAGCCTCATTTTCATGCACAAAAAAAAAAAATCTAAATGTTGTCTACCCTGACAAAGGTCTAACCGCCCATCATATAATATGTTTCACTCTGAAATATGTCATAATACATACATCAAGTCATAACCTCTGTTACATGACTTTAAATTTGCTGAGCAGGACACTAATTAAGTGATGGTTTAAAATTAAAAATCAAAATGGCAAGATTCAATTGACATTGGCTTTTACAGTTGTAAAGGTTAAACAATGTTAAGATATTGACGAAACAGAAGTGTTTAGTTGGACTCGGACTCGACTCGGACTTAATTGGTTAAAGACTTGGATTCGATTCAGACTCGACTTTAGGTGGTTTTGTTGCGACTTATTTCCATTGTGTTGTGGAGATTTCGTTGTGTTGCGCAATACTGGGCCACCATAAGATATAAGCGAAAAAATGTATGCACAATCCAAATAGAGTGGGTTTTCAAAAATTGGATTTGAATAGGATTTCAAACTACATACAGTATGTAGTATGTAGCTTGAAACAGATTAAATCGTATTGATTTTTTGCCATTTACACTTGCTAAATATGACCAGATTGCAATTGGAAATGCCTGGAAAATTTGGACTGACAGTCTGAACAAGGCATTAGATCTGTGAAGCGGCACCTCTTGGACAAAGCGACAACAAACTACTAATACAACTCAACCAGGCATCGCTCCCTTTTATTTTTTCTTATGCCTTGGGAATTATTTAAATGAGGAATGTTGTGATGTGTACATTCTCAGAAGAAAACTCTGCACTACAGTTGCAGATCAAAGTTGCAGATCTTGCAAACAGCAACATTATGCACTAAAGGAAGCTGAAGATGTAAAAAAAAGTATAATAGGACCCCTTTCAAATGAATTGCAGAGGAAAATAGCAGAAGCATCCTATTTTATTAAAAATGTCTTCTGTCATTAGATACTAATGCACTGCAGTGAGTGTTTGTGCTTCATTTGATAAGGGTACAGAGCATATCAGTTCAGATATCAGAGACAAATGGCTTCCGCATGTATCTATTTCCAGACTCTCTGCACACTGTAACAGTGACTTTAATGAGCCTGACTATGGCATTTACAGCCAAAAGATATATACTTTATGGTATTATGTAATGTATATATTATATAGACACACTGTAATACAAAGTGTCAGACCCTTTATGAAAAGTAAGAATGAATATTGAGTAGGTGGTGCATTACTTCCTACTGTATTGGGGTCAAATAAAGTTCCCTCTGGTCTCCGCCCTCCTTCCATCTTTCTGAATAAGGATTGAAATTAGATCTGATTCGCAGGAGATTTATGGAGGAAAAGATCAGCTAGTCATTACTAACTTGATTTTGATTCTCAGTCAGAATTATGCTTGAAAGCATCACTCTCATTTCTGAGACAATCATAATGCTCTTTTAATATTCACTTACAGTGCTAATAGAGTTCATCAGTGCCCGCCCACTTTTTCGGCAACTTTGGTTCTGCAAATATTTTTCCTATTCATTTTTCTCTTTGGGATTTTTTTATTTATTTATTTTTTTAAAGTCTTAATTTAAGAGTTATAAACCATGGACCAAACCAACCAGCTATGAGGTGAATCACAACATAAACTTTGATTTGACCTGCATGAGTGGTTAAAGCCAAAAAGTTATTTTGACCTTTTCTGACTTTTGCACTCTGTAACTGACCTCATGATGTTGCAACTGACTTATCATAATCACGTATTACAGAGTGCCATGTAATTACATTGATGAGCAATCTCTTAGCTCTCAGTAAGTCTGTCTCCAAAGGTTTATAAGTTATCATTAAAAATCAGTTCCCCTATGGAGAGAAAATGACTGGGATTTTTACTTCTGGAACCTGACTGTTGCACTCTGATGTCTTTTTTGTTTTGACAGAGTTCATAATCGAGATTAAACATGTTTAACAAGTCACAGTTATGCAAATATAATTATGGCACATTCTCTTTTATTTCCAATAACTGTTATTGTAATCATATTCAATAAATAATGGTGTGTGCTGTCAAGCATCAATTTTACCATTTGCCGATATTTAGGATCAGAAATCTGAGGGTTAAAACAATCCGAATTCCAGAAATGTCGGCACGTTTTTTTAAATTTGAATAAAATGAAAACTAAAAGAATTTCAAATCACATGAGCCAATATTTTATTCGCAATAGAACATTTCAAATTTGATGCCTGCTACAGGTCTCAAAATAGTTGGGATGGGGGCATGTTTATGGTGTAGCATCTCCTCTTCTTTTCAAAACAGATTGAAGACGTCTGGGCATCGAGGTTATGAGTTTGTGGAGTTTTGGTGTTTGAATTTGGTCCCATTCTTGCCTGATATAGGTTTCCAGCTGCTGAAGAGTTCGTGGTCATCTTTGACATATTTTCCGTTTAATGATGCGCCAAATGTTTTCTATAGGTGAAAGATCTGGACTGCAGGCAGGCCAATTCTTCTACTACGAAGCCATGCTGTTGTAATAGCTGCATTATGTGGTTTTGCATTGTCCTGCTGAAATACACAAGGCCTTCCCTGAAATAGACATCGTCTGGAGGGGAGCATATGTTGCTCTAAAACCTTTATATACCTTTCAGCATTCATAGTGCCTTCCAAAACATGCAAGCTGCCCGTACCGTATGCACTTATGCACCCCCATACCATCAGAGATGCTGGCTTTTGAACTGAACGCTGATAGCACACTGGAAGGTCTCCCTCCTCTTTAGACCAGAGGACATGACGTCCATGATTTCCAACAAGAATATCAAATTAGGACTCGTCTGACCATAGAACACTTTTCCACTTTGAAACAGTCCATTTTAAATGAGCCTTGGCCCACAGGACACGACGGCGCTTCTGGACCATGTTCACATATGGCTTCCTTTTTGCATGATAGAGCTTTAGTCGGCATCTGCAGATGGCACGGCTGATTGTTTTTACCAACAGTGGTTTCTGGAAGTATTCATTTCAAATATCAATGACAGAATCATGCCGATGAGTGATGCAGTGTCGTCTGAGGACCCGAAGACCACGGGCATCCAATAAAGGTCTTCGGCCTTGTCCCTTACGCACAGAGATTTCTCTTACTGTTTTAAGTGATGTAAACTTTCCAAAATAGCACATTAAAGTAAATTAAGAAAGCCCATCATCTTTAGCCTCTGTTCCATGAATGTATAGTCCCTGACTGCACTGTGATTGAGAATGGAAATGGATAGAGGCAAGTTCTTCATTTCCACTCTTGAGTCCAGCTCTGTGTCTTTTAACAGCACGGCTTTGATGTCGCTCCATCCCTGACAACCAATACCGCCGCTAAACCCGACACTATTGCAGCACTCCAGTGGGATTCAGCCACAGAACAGCAGAGAAGAGATATACGGACAGTGGAGTACAGTAAGGGAGGACTGTAGCCTGTTGGTCTTGTTTTGGCCTAAAGATTTTTGTATCATGATAATCATGTTAAAGGAGGGTCAGCAGGATTATTGTACTCATTCTATCATATTTCTATTATCTGACCCATGAGTGGATGTCAGATACATGATACTCTTCTGTGTGCGTTTTAGTATCTTGTGAGATGTACTGTACTGTATATCATGTGAATCCAGTGATCTTGTTTGAGCAGTTTCAAAGGCAAGACGTCAGAGAGCATAGTTTTATCTATTTAATTTAATTATTTATTTATTTTTATTGTAGTTTTTTATTTTGTATTATTATGAATAAATGACCTCTTTTTGATGTAGGACTGGGTGCATCTTATTAACTATAACACCCAGATAGCAAGACAGAGATAAGTCTCTGGATAAGGACACAGAAAGCCTAGGAATGAGGAGAAGATGTTCAGGTTTTAAACAAGATATATTTTACTATTTCTACTCACAACCTTAAAGCGGTAGGTGATACAGTATATTGAAATTTGATTAAATTTGTTTGAATGAAATTTTAATTAGAAAATTCTGTAAAAAAAAAAAGCTGTAAAATATTTTAACATTTTATTTAGTCATTATACAGTCTTGTGGTTGTACTGTTGAAACAGGGAATATTTTAACTTTTGGTATAGTTTAATTTTTCATTGTTTATTCTGTCATAATGTTTGCTATTTTGCAACCAATTTACCAAAATTCAGACTTGTCTAAAGTAGCTTTAACCTTGATTTGTAATATTTTCTAGCAGATAAATGTCACAATTTGACAAAAGAAAAGAAAAGGAGGGCAAGTGAAACTAAACTTTTGTGGCAATCAACATGTTGTCGATCTTGTACTGAGCTCTGAATACTAATAAGCAACTCAGGACTTTAAAAGTTTCCTGCAGGCAATTATGAAATTATGGTGCCATTCACATGCACTCATTTAATAAATACAATAATTCCTTTGTGACTTGAAGGCAGCTTAACAATCTGTAAAACTGCCAAATCATGTGATTATACAGCTGTCTATGACCATTTCTGTCTATCAAATGGTAGTTACAGCAACACAAGTATGCAAACTGGATGCTGCCATTTGTGCTTCAAGGGCACTCATATTCATAAACATTCTTCTTTCTCTTTTTGTTCTTTCACAGCAATCACTTTCTGCTCAAAGATCACGTTTGACAACACGATTGATGAATTTAGGGGATCAACAGTGTGTCAACTTTATTTTAGTTTAGCAGCTGTACTGTTAAACATATATATATTTTTTTTTGTTGTTGTCTTTCTCATTTTAGCTATTGTCTTTATTTTAATTGCTGTCATTTATTCTTGGCTTCAAGAAAGTCATAAGAAAATCCCATTTGTGAGCGTGTATGTAGTACACGGCCTCATATATTCTATGCGGTCTGATGGAAATGAAAGAGATGTTTTAAAAGGAAACTGTATGAAATATGAGCCTATAGGAGATGATTTAGCTGCAGGGAAACTATTGAGTCATTATCTTGAGTGTGATTGGTCTGACATCTATCTGTAGGTGGTTAACAGCCTTGTGTCTTGTGGTAGATTATAAACTTTATAATGGATTCACTAGAGGCCTAAGGGGAGGTCAGGCCTTACATGTGGCAGGTGTGCAGTATGGACTGAATGACTTCTGAATGATATTTAACTGTATGGGGCTTTGCTTATGCTCAGGTGTCAACTCACACTCCACAAACAAGTGTATATTCTTGCTACAAAGAACATTTAATTCTTTCAAAAAATATATAATTAAATAAATAATGTAATTCTCCTTTCAAATGCAGATTTATTCACTTGAAACTCTCCATTTTACGAAACGGGGCTCAGTTCAATACAAAGACTCACATTACACTATTTCATATCAGGCTCTTCTTGCACACACATATAATATCCAGGAGTTCTTTGATCATTTAGCTATAGAGGAATGAACAAACCACTGTAAAGTAACACAACCTTTTCTGGACAGTTCATTTACATGGCCATGAAGATCCTATTGTACATCAGGCTGAAATGAAGTATAACAATATGACATCATGTTTTTATTTTAGGAGATATCAGAAATGACTTCATGGAGAAGGGCAGTACAGTGAAAAGTAGGGGGGTTTTGTAGCAATTTGCTTTAATATATTAAACTCTTTGTAGTTGTTTTTAATTTAAAAGTAAAAAAGAATACTTATGCGCCAACTGAATGTAATATTGAATGAAAATGTGTTACAGTTAAATTGAGATTAAATGCAATTAGTTGAACTTGTGTTTTTGACCCACTCATCTTTATATGCAATTTTTCATAATTACTTATAATCTTTTAAATATGGCTTGACTGTGCTGCCAAGTGTTAAATACTTAAGTGTACATAAAGAGAGTAACTTTCATGAGTATTTAAGAAAAATATCATGAAAGTGTACTTAAGTGGCTTTTTATTTCATGAATATTATATTATCTCCAAGCACAGATTTTAGAAATATACTTGAGGATATGAAGTGAACTACAAGTGCACATTCAATACAATTAAGCACAATTCTTTTATTGTGTTATTCAGAACGGATTTGGAGAAATTTAGCATTACATTACTTGCTCACCAATGGATCCTCTGCAGTGAATGGGTGCCGTCAGAATGAGAGTCTAAACAGCTGATAAAAACATTACAATAATCCACAAGTAATCCATACGTTTTCAAACTACTGTTTCCAGCTAAGATACAAGTCCTCTGTAGTGTACAGAACACAATATTGCCTTTTCCAGTGAAAATGTTGTTTTGTCTGAATCAGGAGAGAAATATGCTCAGACATTGATGGATGACACGATTAATGGACTGAGTTTGTGTGGATTACTTTGTTAGATCTAATAAATGAGTTTGTATCGTCATCAGAACAGATTTAGAGGAACTTATCATTACATCACTTGCTCACCAATGGATCCTCTGCAGTGAATGGGTGCCGTCAGAATGAGAGTCCAAGCAGCTGATAAAAACATCACAATAATCCACAAGCAATCCACACAAACTCAGTCCAATAATCGTGTCATCCATCAATGTCTGAGCATATTTCTCTCCTGATTCAGACGAAACAATATTTTCACTGGAAAAGGCAATATTGTGTTCTGTACACTACAGAGGACTTGTATTTTAGCTGGAAACAGTAGTTTGAATACGTGTGGATTACTTGTGTGTGTGATGTGAGTGTGTGTGTGGTCTGTGGTGTGTAAAACTTGTATAAAGTCCAACTCAAAATCCATAAATTTTTTTAAGTAGACTGCAGACACGAGGGTTCACGGTTTTCTTTTTCTGGGTGACCTTCCCCATCAGCTTTGATATGACTCCTCCAGCCCTGGTCCCTTTTCCGGATTTATCTCGATGAACCACCTGAAAAACAAATGTGTGTGTTTAGAATTAGTGTGGAGGGGAAAAAAAGATGGTAACACTTTATCTTAGGGTCTCTTAACTAGTTGCTTATTAGCTAGCATATTACTAGACTATTAGCCATTTATTAGCACTAATGAAGCACATAGTAATGCCTTATTCTGCATGACCTTATTCTACATCCCTAATCCTACCCAATACCTAAACTTAACAACTACCTTACTAACTATTAATAAGCAGCAAATTAGGAATTTATTGAGGGAAAAGTCGTAGTTAATGGTGAATAAGTGTTCCCTATTCTAAAGTGTTGCCAAAAAGGGTACTCACGGATAACATATAAATATTAAAAGTATATAAAATTATATTCTTGTATCAAGAACACTTCACTTTACTTTGTCAGGAAAGGAAAGCTTTCTTAAGAAGCTCCAACACTCAGATCTTTTGGACTGAATGATGTGTTTCAGTCTAGATTAAAGATATCTCTTTGTTCAAGCATTGACATAACACATCTTATACCCTACTATTTTAGCCATGTCTGATAGAACTGTAACATATGCACATGATCATCATGGGTCCTAGATGAATCTGCTTCCTTTCAAGGTTTCCACCAACACCTCACCACTGATAGACATTTTATTTCCTTGACATTCACCTACTGCTCACTGGGGCTCAAATATTTGACAGGAAATTTCTCTATTTGATGCTATTCCCTGTTTATTAGGGCCAAATGTTTCAATGAAACATACATTTTCTGTATAGCTGCTTTAAAAATATATGTATTGTAAAAAGTGATATAGAAAAAAATCTGAAGTGAATTGAATGTATGCATCCAAGTATCTAACCTTTAAATAATTTCCAACATGCATGCGTCTTCAGCTTGGTATTGAAGATTGAAATTGTTGTAAGTAGAAAAATCAGCTGCAAGCCCAGACAGAAAAGCCGGCTGGATGCCCTCACAAATGATGTGCTCCTCAAGGCTGATCATCCAGTGCTGGATTCTTCTTCCTGGTGTTTCACCTGAACCTTTAAAAGAAAAACACATTTAATGTTTTAATTTAATTCACATTTAATTTCAGCATTGACATAACATTAATTTGACATTGCCAGATTACAATTGAATGCAAAGAAAACTAAAATCATTGTAAACAGTCACAGAGTTCAGCACTTCTAACATAAGAAAAGCATTTCAACATGGACTGGTCTGGACAGATCTTTAAGTCAAAATGTGTATACTGTAAATTGTGTATTGTAAAATTTATTTTCATTTATATTCAGACAACAAAGAAAGCCCATCCACTGAAAGTCCACACAAGTGCATGGTAAATAAAAACTCAATTTCAAACATGCTAGCTTTACACATGAAAACATTGGTTCTCATACTTAGCTTTCGTGTTTACATTTTTAAGTGCTCCAAGCATATGATTTCCGATTCAGAAATCCAGCTAATAAGTATTCTATCACTTTAAATACAAAACCAACATGGATTGATGCAAAAACATAACCAACATAAAAACAATATAAGCAAGCACAACAGTAAAAATCCCCCTTAGAATAAGCATGTCATACAAGAACATGCTTACCCAAATTTGCAATCACAATGACACCGAAATTTTGAGTTTGTTCGTTTGTTTTTTTTCAAACAGTGGAGGTTTAACGCGTTAGCAAATTCTGCAAACTGATAGCCTATTAGCCTATTAGCAAACAACACCGGCCATTTCAGCATGTTACAGAGACATCGATGTGATTTCAATGCAACAGTGTTTGAAAACTTAACTTTGCATAAGAATTATCTCATAACGAATGAAACTCACCCTGTAATTGGGAATAATATAATCCGAGTCACAGAGTCAGAAATCCAGTTGCACTCGATGATGTCGTATTTGTCGCGTTTATCACTGAAAAGAGCAAATAAAAGATAGTGTCACTTCCGATATCCACTATACAGATTAGTTGCAGTAGCAAATGTAATGTATTTTGTCTATGAAATCGCGCAAAGCAAAGGGGAATTTACCTGTTAACAAGACGGATGAAAGTCCGGGCGTGCTCACTGCAGTTTACAAAAATACTGTAATGTTTTATTTCCTTCGAGTTATAAATACAGTAGAATGCCGTTATATTGTGTCTACGTCATTTCACAAAAACGAAAAAAACAGTAATGTACTGCTTTTGAACATAACAGGATTATACTGTTGAAATTCTGCCGTAAATTAACAGCAATTTTTAACAGTGTAGATCCTGACAGCTGCAGTGCTGCAGTCAAGTAAAAAAGAAAAACAAAGTAAAACAGACTGAGCAAGAATATCAAGATGCAGCAATACATCAAACTACACCTCAAAGTTCACATTAATGACAAATTCTTGGAAAGTGACATTAATAACAAGTCCTTTATACAAACAGACAAGAGCTGTTTAAGCCCTGTCACACTTTTGACGAAAGGTTATAGGTGTCAGCTGGTTGAGTGAGTTTCTTATGAGGGTGGAGTACAGTAAATACCAGAGGAAGGGGTTATGACAGATGCGTAGGCCTGTTTAGGGATCTAGTTATCTCACTTAATTATATTCATAGGCTCTAGAAACAAATATAGGGTATTTATAAGTTTATCACTATCAAGTAAAATTATTTGACTCAAATGTCATTTTGGAATGTTCATCTGTTATGTTACTAAAACACGATATGCTATGAGATTGATATGCTATGAGATATGCTATGCTATGCTATGCTATGCTATGCTATGATATGATATGCTATGATACAACCCGAATTCCGGAAATGAAAATAAAAACTAGAAGAATTTCCAATCACATGAACCTATATTTTATTCACATTAGAACATAGATAACAAATGTTTAAACTGAGAAATTTTACAATTTTATGAACAAAATGAGCTCATTTCAAATTTGATGCCTGCTACAGGTCTCAAAATAGTTGGGACAGGGGCATGTTTACCGTGGTGTAGCGGTTATGAGTTTCTGGAGTTTTGATGTTGGAATCTGGTCCCATTCTTGCCTGATATAGGTTTCCAGCTGCTGAAGAGTTCGTGGTCATCTTTGACATATTTTTACGCTGATTACACGCTGGAAGATCTCCCTCCTCTTTAGACCGGAGGACACGGCATCCGTGATTTCCAACAAGAATGTCAAATTTGGGCTTGTCTGACCATTGAACACTTTTCCACTTTGAGTTTTAGTGAACATCTGCAGATGGCACGGCGGATTGTGTTTACTGACAGTGGTTTCTGGAAGTATTCCTGGGCCTATTTAGTAATGTCAATGACAGAATAATGCCGATGAGTGATGCAGTGTCGTCTGAGGGCCCGAAGACCACGGGCATCCAACAAAGGTCTTCGGCCTTGTCCCTAACACACAGAGATTTCTCCAGTTTCTCTGAATCTTTTGATGATGTTATGCACTGTAGATGATGAGATTCGCATAGCCTTTGCAATTTGACGTTGAGGAACACTGTTTTTAAAGTATTCCACAATCTTTTTATGCACTTTTCACTTTTATGCACAGATTGGAGAGCCTCTGCCCATCTTTACTTCTGAGAGACTCTGCCTCTCTAAGACATCCCTTTTATAGCTAATAATGTCACAGACCTGATGTCAGTTAACTTAATTAGTTGTTAGATGTTCTCCCAGCTGAATCTTTTCAAAATGTCTTGCTTTTTCAGCCCTTTGTTGCCCCCGTGCCAACTTTTTTGATACCTGTAGCAAGCATTAAATTTGAAATGAGCTCATTTAGCGGATGAAAGTGTACAAAACTCTATTTAAACATTTGTTATGTTCTCTATGTTTTTGTTCTTCTTAATGCTCTATGTGAATTAAAGTAATTTTACTGAGTTTGTGTGTAATGATTTTTTTTTAAATGTGCATGTTCCCAATGTCTTCTATTTATACGTTTGCTTTTATTTAAAATAAAATATCATGTTTATAATTTTTTTTACAGTTTTCTTTTTCTAAAATACGTTATGCATTTTTTGAGAAATTGCAGAATTAAAAATGTTTTGCATTACATCACTTGCTCACCAATGGATTCTCTGAAGTGAATGGGTGCCATCAGAATAAGAGCCCAAACAGCTGATAAAAAAAAAAAAAAAAAAAACATCACAATAATCCACAAATCCAGTCCATCAATTAACCTCTTGTAAAGTGAAAATGTGTATTCATAAGAAACAAAATCCATCAAGATGTTTTAATGTTAAACCATTGCTTCTGGCCAAAATACAATTGCATAATTCATAATAACTCCTCCTCAAGGTGAAAAAGCCGATCTCTGTTGTCCTCTAACATAAAAATCCACCAACATACTTGTTTAGAACTGTTTTGGACTGATATTTCTTTTAAGTGGTGCATGATCTGTGCATATTTCTCTCCTGACTCAGACCTTCATATAAGTATTTCATTATGTTTATACTTATATTGGACTTTTACAGGAAAATATCAATATGAAAATATTGTTCTATACAAAAACCACAAGAATAATGTTGTCTGGTACAATGATAATTGCTACTTACCAAATGTTCCATTGACATTTAACTTCATAAATTTTAGACTGATATGGAGAAATGTGACTTCTTCATAAACATTATCTATAACTAACTATCTATCAGAATAAACAAATGATTTTGAAAATCACACACACACACAGAGAGAGAGAGAGAGAGAAGCACGCACACAAAACCCAACTGACTTGTTAGGCTACTATTATACCACGACAATTCCAGATTGTGATTCTGTGACTCCTTGAACCTCTCAGCAAAGAGATGTCCACAAAATGAAGAAAAATTTAATTTTGAAATCTGGAAGGCTATATAAAGAATTCTAAGTGCTTCCTGTATGCAGTTTCCACAGACTAAAATGTAATCTTGAAATAGACGTTAAGGGGAACTTGTAGTGAAAGACTATAAAAAGATATTAAACACTTCCTGATTGCAGCTTCCGTGGTTTGAAATGTCATTAAGAACTGGAAGTCAAGTGAAACTTGAAGACGAACAGAAAGAAAAATTTCCAGTAAACAAGACATAAATGCAATTTTAAAAATAAATAAACAAATTTTAAAAATAACATGTACCTGCTGATGGAAGCTTCAGACGGTACAAAAGGAGAGAGGTCTACTGGTTTCGAGCAAGAAAATAAAGACTGTTTTCTGGCTTGTCATTTTACCAAATGAATATTGCAAAACACTGACTGATTGTGTTTTATCATTGTGTCTCTCATACATTCTCATACATTCCACTTGGTTCCAGTTCATCAAATAAATAGTAATCATTCATTTATATTTGCACATATTCAGTAAATTTGTTTGTTGCAAAAGTAGCATGTGATTGTTTTATAAAGCAAACAGGCAATAAAAAAGCACAGAGTAATTTACCAAATTTTCCCCATTACAGTTCTAGGTCCCACTTTATATTAGGTGGCCTTATGTACTTACATTTAAATTAATAATTTGATACAATGCACTTATTGTGTACATACATGTTCTTACATTGTACTTATATTGTTAATAATACCTTTATGTAATTACATCTGCAATTAATTTCTGTAATTACATTTATAATTACACTGTTGGCCCATCCCTTACACCTTAACCCACCCTTAAACCTACCCATACCACCAAACCTGTCTCTAACCTACCCATATCCCACCTTAATAGCAGCAAAAGTGTTTTGCAATACAATATGAACACAATAAG
Source organism: Onychostoma macrolepis (assembly GCF_012432095.1). Classification (NCBI taxonomy): domain Eukaryota; kingdom Metazoa; phylum Chordata; class Actinopteri; order Cypriniformes; family Cyprinidae; genus Onychostoma; species Onychostoma macrolepis. The sequence continues at coordinate 23,787,541 of NC_081166.1, forward strand.
TACTTTGTTCTTATTTTTTGATGTAAGTACATAGTAATTAAGGCCACCTAATATAAAGTGTGACCCAGTTCTATTTAAAATGACTTAAACAAGAAAATTTCAGTCATCATTAGAATATTCCTCCCTCTTATTACTGAATCAAGGAACATTTTATGAGGCCTGAAATGGAGCAAACACTGCTTGGAAGAGCAGGAAATTCAGAGGGTTAATGCACAATTAACCGTTTTATTGTTTGATCTGTAACCACATTTATTTAATTGCACTTCAGAACCATTTGACTGCACATGCACTGTGGCAGGAGCCAAGAGAGCCAGATTATTTTGTTCAATAGCAAAAAGAAGTATGAGCAGAAACGCACACAAACACACACATTCCTCTCCCATAAATGCCCTCCACAGCACTTGGTGGTATGGGTACCGCATGTTTATTTGTCTGTTTTTGTCTACGAAGCAAAAGAAAAGAAAGAAAAAGAAAAGTTATATGGGGCTTGGTGGGAGATTCAGTCGACTAAGCATGAGAAATAGTCTCACTTATCCAGGCTTTTGACTATCACCATAGAGTCAGGTCTGCATTGCAGTTTATTCCATGGCCAAGAACCTCCCATTTAGACAAGAGTATACTGTTTGAGCAATTTGTAAAGCCTTTTTGTTTGTTTGTTTGTTAAATGATGGGTGCCTGAATAGTTCCAGAGTGCAAAAAGAGAAAATGTAAACAAACTTCAAGAAATGTAATTCAATTCCAATGGCCTACTTTAATGGTGTTTTTCATAATTTGTATATTTCATATTTCATAATTTATATTAAAAAAAAACTGCACTTGCAGAATTGCCACTAAGTGCAAATAGCCCGCCTTGTTGGCAAAGGCTATTTACACTAACTCCTCCCACCAACGTGTGATTGGGATAGTCAACACTACAAAAAGACGCTCTTTTAACATCAGTTTCAGTGGCGTAGATGGTAAGGCGATCGACCCGAGTTCGAACCCGCCTTTTGCCAAACTTTTTTTCTCCTTTTTCAAATCTCACATCGCATCGGAAAGGCATTTATTTTCAATAAAAATTAAGGAAATAATCTAAAAGTTTTTAAAAAAAGTATCGGGTAGGGTTAGGCTAGGTGTAGGGAGGGCTTTATTGTCCCAATAAGTTGGCATCCATTTAATAGCCTAATTTGAATGAAACTATAATTTACACTCAATACGTTATTATTGCGTACTGTTTTATAATGTACTACAATACTGAGGTGCAGATAATTGCCACTATTTGCAATAAGTAGTATAAATAGCAGAAAATCTTGCTATTTTAACATAGTGTAAATAGAATCTATAGCTATTTTCACTTAGTGTGAATAGCCTCAGTGCAAATAGCCCCTGCCTTATAATATTGATGAAATAAAAGGCTACTTAGTAATAATGTCCAATTAAAATGTTTAAAGTACATTTTAAATATTTGTTTTAATAATAATAATAATCATAATAATGTCTACACTAAAGTATACACTTATTTAAATGTGTTGGCTGACAGCACATACTGTATGAAGTACTTGATTATTATTTTGAACTGTAGTGTGTTATTTGATATTACATTTAGATGTACTTACTGTAATTTGTACTTATGCGGGTCACAGAAGATTAATCACATTTAATTTAAATTTAAACTATAATAAATTTGCATTAAATTGAAAATAACATGCAATTAAGTGTCTAAAAAACATTAAATTCAGTTTGCACTTAAGATTATTCTTTTAAAAGTATATTTTTTCCATAATATGTATTTTCTTTCTAAAGAATACAAGAAATACCAGGTACACACACGCACACACACATATACACAGAGGAATGCTGGCTTCGATGACGGTTTGCTTATTGACCCTGAACTGGGGGAATAAGTCATCAGTTGTGTCAACACTTTTCCTAATACCCAAAATCCTCAGAGACGTTTGTGCAGATGTAAGAACTACAGGTCAAATAGTGTTAGGAGACCTGAAACATCAGTACGATTCATCAGATTTCATCTTAAATTAAGTGATTTATTTTCTAAATAAATCCCTGTGAGCCCAAGGTGATCTGATGTATAAACTTACAGCATGATCAAACCACTGCAGTTTGATTAATCTGTATTTTAGACAGGGACGATTCTAGGATTTTCATTTTAGGGGGGCTGAGCCCCCAATGAGGGTATAATAATAAAAAAATTAAAAAAATATTTACAAAAGAATTGATTTAAAAATTTGTACAAAAAATTGTAGAACCGTTCTACATAAATTCAATTCAAACTATTTTTTTTTTTTTTAATTAATACAAAACACACACACAATGTTTCAATCTCTGTCAATCACTCTGATATGCAATTAAAATAAGTGCACTGACTGAGTGCTGTCGGTCACTGTCTTTAATCATTTCTATGCATAACTGTATGGTAGTTAATGCCACATGCACTGTAATATTATGTTCTATATTGAAAGCTAAATTTTCAAATGAAAATAGCAATAACGTGATCGTTTTATAAAGTCATCATATGTGTTAAGGGCTTTCGCTGAAGGAAACAGCTGTGGTGTGATGAGTGGTGAATGCAGCGAAAACTTTACAGTAGATTGGAAACCGATTGCTCTACCATGACTTTTTGTAAACTGTATTTATGACAAAGAACTGCATAGATGTAGATATTATAACAATCTATCGATAAACACCTCCTTGTCCTCTCCTCTGCGCCACCGCAGTCTGTGGATTGAAGAACGCGCAGAAAGATGCGGAGGAGCCGAAGTCTGCTGCCGTTTTCATTTGAAATTTAAAGGGAAAGAATCGCAAGATTTTTAGGGGGGCTGAGCAGAAATTTAGGGGTGCTAAAGCCCCCCTAAAAATGGCCTAGCGACGCCCATGATTTTAGACAATATAATATATCACTGAAAACTGGATGTTCAACCTCCACTATCGACTCACTTGAAGCAGTTTTGAAAAAATTGCTAATGCTTTGGTGCATTCAATGGATTATGCATTGCCTGCTGTTTCCTACATCTTGTTTTCTACATTTTTTTTTTTTTTTGTAAATGTGTTTATGTGAATACAGTAACTACTTTATTAGCAACATTATATTTTGATATGTTCTGTAGTACAGAAAGTGTGACCTGTATACATTTGCTATGGCTGTAGAAACTAATATTCAATATTTATAAATCTGATGTAACTGTACCTTTGTCCAAAATGAAAATGCAAAAACTAATTTTGTCCTTGTTCTTCTTCTTTTCAATATGCCATACACAATAATGTGAAAATTTATACCGTTGAGATTGATACATGCCAAACCGAAGAGGTGGAACTTTTTGGGGATTTTTTTTCTTCTGGTATACCCTATGTTATGGGGACAAAATGTTCCCACAAAGATGGCAATATCCAAATTCCATGTACTTGTGGGGACACCTTTTGGTCCCCATGAGGAGAACCGAATATACAGAATGAGGTTTTCTGAAAATCTAAAAATGCAGAAAGTTTTGTGTGAGCAGTAGGTTTAGGGAGAGAGAAAACAGTTTGTAAAGTATAAAAAGCATTGTGTCTATGGAACGTCCCCATAAAACATGGAAAGGAAACCCATGTGTGTGTGTGTGTGTGCGCGTGTGTGAAAAAACATCAGACAAATGTCCAGTTGCAATCTTATTTAGTTTATTACTTATTTGTAATAGTAACTGCATTAAACCTACTTTATGAATTCTAGTAAATTCACATTTATATGATACAGTGTACATAACAGTAAATACATGTAACATTCAGTATTGTTTCTTCCTGCAGAACCTGTGTCCAAATAAACCCAACAAAACATCTGCTCACCATCTCATGCTCCTCATACTCATCTCACAAAGCTCATACCAAGTCCAAGATTCAGTCTCTGGTTATTAGGGGTTTCTGAGCAACTCCATGTCCAATAACTGCACAAGTGTGATTGTCAGAGAGCAATGTGCCACATTATTACATCCATCTCAGAGATAATTGCTCTGATATTGTGTGTAACACTACAAAAATAAATTCAAACCAAAATGGCACATTTGTCAAATAATCAAAATGATTTCATACATGAAAAAACAGCAAAGTAGTATAAAGGTTGAAGAACAGTGGCAAATCATGTGACTTTCTTTTAGTTTGTTGGGTTTATGGTTGCAGGATTGTTTGATATTGACCTCCAGAACAATTTAAAAAAAAAAGAATAATAAAAACAGGAAACACAGGGAAATTATGTACATACTGAACAGAAAAAAACAACACAGACCTGATATTAATCTCAGGTATTTGTTATACAAAATGTATATTATACTTTGTAAGTGCTACACTCTAATCTTGTAGAAAATAAAATACATTAAAAAAAAATCACATCCAGAAATGGAGAATGCCTTCATTTTAAGATACAAATCACATTGTATTTGCATTTTTTTCCTGAAAAATGTATGGCCATAAAGTTTAAAAGTGTCTTTCTTCAGTATTTAGGCTGACTGTAATATTCAAATATATTAATAATGTACGCTGCTGCATCGCTTTTCGAACTGAATGAACATCACAAATATCTATGAATACTGACAATCATGCAGCTAGAGAATTTTACTGTTGTTTTATATCTTTTGCATAATTACATCAAACATTTCTCCCTTGTCTGACCATCTCCCATCCTAATAATAATAAAAAAATTTAGTCCAAATGTCTGTGCTGAAGTTCAGAAGATCAGCTAATGCTTCCTGCAGCCTCCATTATAACACTCCATTATAAGGCCACTGATATACAGAAACTTGTATAGAAATATAGAAATAATATGGAATAGTGATAGATGGGCATATCTCCGAACAAACCCTGAGACATCACAAAGCCCTGGAGATTTCTAAAGTCCACTGTATCCTACACCAATGTCAGTATTTGAACCAAATATATCAGTTGCACAAATGAACAGATTTAAATTGTTTCTAAGTCCTTCAGTGTTCCCACATGTTTTGACCAATGAACGTCCAATCACCCCTAAAATTCCCTGAAATATCCAGGTTTTCCATGACCGTGGGAACCCTCTATTGTGCCTTCAAAAGAGTCGCTTTTAATCACACTAAACGCTCATATCAGTCACCGGTTAATTTTATGGGGAAGCTTGTTTCTTTGGTGTGTGTTTATGAGCAGATATGTGTCTTGTGTCTTTAACATTTTTCTATCTGGGTCACAGAATGCATGGCCAAGCGCTTTTGTCATGGTGATGACCTGAGCCAGGTAGTGACCGGTGTCATGTTACCGCTGTAATAAAGCCAAAAGTAAAAAAACAAAAAAGGAAACTGCTATCATCTTTCAGCCGGACCACCAGGATGACAAAACCTCCTGCTTATTAATTCCATCTAGAATGAGATGCAGACAGAACAAACACTGATAAAGACAACATAAAATGAACACATTAGTGGTGTTTCTGCCATTGCTAATACTATTGCTCTAGGATTAGGGGTCTGAACAAATTTGGGTGAAAATTATACATCAATTACAATTTTTGCTATAATTTTTCTCGAAATTTGGACAAGCCACAAGACTACAATGTCAGAGAGATTTTGGGTTTGGCTCTTTTAACTTGGGCCAATAAACATTGGCAAATAAACTGCAAAACTACATTTTATTTACATAAGGAGATAAGTTGTAAAAAGGCAAAAATATATATTATTTTGACCCACATTAAGTAACATTTTGGCTTATGTATAAAGAAAATGAATCGATTAAGAATGGTATGATTTAAATAATAGTTTGAATGTTTTTGTAGTTGGGAAGAAATAGTTTTAATTATTAAGAATTCAAAATTCATAAATAATTTTGGCTATAACAAACTGGCTGTAAACTGTTTTTTTTTTTTTAAAGTTTATCCAATTTTTTTTACCCTTCTCTAATGTTTCTTTTTTCACCATTGCATCTCTCGAAAAAAAAAAAAGGGAAAAATTGACAATGTCTACATGACAGTTTAACTCTTACTGAAACATTCCTCTTTGTTACTGACACATCAAAAGATGAGATATGGAGGAGCTAGACCTGGAACCAAGAAACACAGTTGATTACTCATGTCAGAGTCGCTTTAAAGACCCATGAATACTTTTAGTTCATCTATATGCCAGTATACTTCTAAGTTGACATTAAAATAAACATTTACCAGATATTTTTACTACATTTAAATCACAATTTTTGGACCACAATTTTTGGTCCAATCCAATGCTATCTATGATGAGAATATCCCTCTCCCTAATACCACCTGGCAACGAAATCAGGGCTCATGGTTTAGTTTACAATCAAATAAGCAAAAATCTGACTATAATGGCATCATAAATCTAGGTTCTTTAGCTAACATGACAGAAAAACTGTCAATTTCCACAATTTTTACAGTCTCCAAATTGAGGGTTATGACTTCTCTTATTCATTTTTCTATGACTGGCTCTTCTCATACTGTATTTAACGCACAGGAGCACATTGACTGTGTACAAGAGAGGTCAGAGGTCAAACTCTGACAGGATATAATCAGTGGATATGGTTTGTGGTTATGGTACACTCAATGCATAGACAATGACTGAACTGGCCACATATGAAATATCATTAGCATTTGCATTATGGATGTTACATAGAGGTTCCCGTACAGAGACAGACAAGTGGATTAAAGAATGCTAAAAAACATTTTTTTTAACTCATACCTAAGCATAATAACCGGTATGCTAAATATGGATGTGGTGTGTAGTTTGTATAGTTGTGATGTTGGAATGTGTTAAACATAAAATGAATGATTTTGATTTGATGAGTCATTTATGGTGAATTTCTTCAGGAAAGACATGAATATCCATGTTCGCGTCCGTATGGCTTTCCTCAAATTAAAGGAACATGCAAACAATATTTACTAAATTGTGCATTCTTTGCGCACAGTTTGGCCATAATCAAGGGTAAAGGGAAACGACACTTGAGTTTACAGCCTAAAGTTAAGGATATAGTGATACATCAACTTCACAGGTGATACATCAACATCGAAGTATGCTGAAGGCAATGTAAGGTGTGTATTTGAGCGCTTGGGAGCATGTGTGTGTTTGCAAGCTCATGTTTTCTCATACGGTGGATGTAGCAGTTGGTTTCATTGTGATGCTCTGCGCGATATCCTCCCTATTGATCTTCTTCAGTGCTGTGCAAAGCGTATCAATATTAGCCGAATCCTGGCTCGCCCAATGAGACAGAAGGGCCTGGATGGGCCTTTCTTCCTGCCTGAAATTAGCAATGTGTTCTTCTTTGTATCCAAGTAGACCTGCCAGGCTGCACCAATCGGTTTCCTCATTGGCTCCTGACTCCTCCCCTTCACAGGTACGATTTAGCAGTTTCTCAACCTCCTCCCGTTTGTGTAAGGGCAAGGACAGGGCCGAACCTCCATCTATCTTGACCACTAAAACAAAAAGACTACATTTAGCCATTTGGATTAATATATCTAAAGTAAGACTACAAAATGTTCCAAACCATATTTATACCCATTCCCTGTTTGTTTATAGTAGTGGTAGTAGTGACATAATGGTAGGAATTATGTAGACATAACCACCATGCAAACCACACAAATGCATGGAGCCCTGGGGGCCCCTTGCTAAATATATATAACATTCTGTTATGAAACTTTAGAATGTGCAGCCTAATAGGTTTAAACTCAAATTTGACTTTAACAACGGTACAACCTGGACTGTAGCTTAAAAGTTCTTTTTTGTTTATATATGTATATTGTTTTTATATAATTTACAAATAATCATCCCACTGTTGCATTAAACTGTTGCAGTAAATGAGCTTGCTTGCTCAATATTTAAATAGTCTGTTTCAGTATTTGCTATAAGCTGGTCCCACAGAGTTCCTCTGAAACCCTCTACTACCCCCATCTCCACCTGTCTAGGGGCTAGGTTTATTAAATAGGGAAAATTAGAGTGAGACTGTAAATCTCATAAAAGTGCAGATGGGAGTGGGACGTTTTGCAGGTGATCTACTGACAATGAGCAAGTTAGAGAATACAGAAAAACCAGGCTCATTTCCATAATTATTAACGCAAACTACCAAGAGCAGAGCAATTTAGCAACTTTCGCAACCATGTGAAGTGCAACATGGGTTAAGACATGATTTCTTTGGGCATTAAATAATGGCACAAATATCAATAAATTGACTACCATAAGCCTTAGTAAATCATGTTGTATAATATATTTAAATACTCTCCCATAAAGTTTGTGTCTGAAAGGGAAACCCCTACAAATGCATATGCAATAAGGTCAGCAGCAGGTCCACTAAGACTAACATATATATATATATATATACAGTATATATGCGTGCATGTTTTTGTGACATATGAAGACACAAATTTGTATAATGACATGGGTATGACATAGGTATTACAAGGAGAAGGTGACTTATGAGGACATTGCCCCATGTCCCCATATTTCAAAAGGCTTATAAATCACACAGAATGAGATTTTTTGAGAAAGTAAAAATGCACAAAGTTTCCTGTAAGGGGTAAGTTTAGGTGTAGGGTTGGTGTAGGGCAATAGAAAATACAGTTTGTACAGTATAAAAACCATTACGCCTATGGAATGTTCCCACAATACACAAAAACAAACATTTGTGTGTGTGTGTGTGTGTGTGTGTGATTTAAGGGATTGTACCTGTATGTAGAGGCCCCTGGCCTTCCTGTAAGCTCTGGCTGTCCACTGAGATGCCACTGTCACTGTGGAGTTTCTCTCCCTCAGGAGAAGGGGTCTGACTGGGATTTGCACTGCACGCTCTGTTATTGGCTCCTTGCTTGTTCTGCTTACAACTGTTCCACCTGAAAGATATTAAAGGAAGCATCAGAATATTTTATTAGAAAATCAGTATTTATTTCTAACCTAAAATTGTGACATTTCTGCACAACTCTTCCTCCTCCCGCCATTGTTCAGACAAGCTTGTCCCACCCAAACACACCCTATTGGTTTAGCCAGAATAATGTTGGACCACTCAAATAAGCAATGATTTGAAAGCACCAGGACATTCACACCCTAAAGGAACAAAAGCAGGTCAAAGTTTCACCCTCCAGCAGTGATTTTAATATTTTATGAGCCCTTTGCCCCACAACCTCCATCTGTGTGTGCTCAGAAATCCATATGCCTTATTTGAATTTTTATCTACATTGTTATCAGTCAGTAAAAACATTCAGTTGTTATTTTGCATATTTGCATATGCGGTCTTGATTATTATATTGCCAGATTTGCTTAAGGCTGTGAATTTATTACATTATATCAGAAATGAAAGTTATGTTTTTAATCTGATCTGAGATCAGTGTCTCTGTTGTACTCCACATAATAAACAATGTGCTCGTGATGGATCAGATGGAAGAACAGCCTAGAAGCGTTTTTTTGCCTCTTTAGTTTATAAATATAGCTGAACTAAAGCCTACATAGCTGTACAATGCTTTGTGAGTGGAGATGTAAACAGCTCAGGGAGAGAATGAATCTGATCCTCCTCACCGTTTAAAGATGATGAAGGCCACCAGGCCCAACAGCACTGCGGCCAGTATAGAGGTGTAGATGGGAATGAGGTTGTCACTCAGCCCATGGAGTCTCTTCAGCCCAGGGTCAGCCGTGGTCACGCTCTCCGTAGGACTGTCAGGAGGAGACTTGACTGTATACAAGACATCTGATGGAGCACGAGAAGAAGAATAAGAGGGAGACGAAAAAGAAGGAGGAGAAGGTGTAGCATATGGAAGAGGAGAAGGAAAGGTTGAGCTGTTAGGAGGATCTACATCTGTTGGAGGAAAGGGACAAAGACAAAGAAAAATACAAAATCTGTTAGTTGCTAAAAATAAGGAATTGGCATGAGAGATTTCTAAAGCAAGTTAAAAACGCATAAATCATGCAGTTATTACAGTACATGAAAGGAGGTACAGCCATTCATGAAACACAAGAAGAAGACTTTGTTTTTTTTTGTTTGTTTGTTTTTTATTCAATTTAAGTAAAACTAGTTATAGAAATGATTTACACGGATATTCTTATTGCAACTGCTGCAATAATATTTGTTGTGCAAATCATTCATAAAACCACGTTTATGTAAATTGTGGTATTGAGTTGATAGTTGAAGTTCAAAAAAATAAAAATGAACAGTTTGCACACAAATTCTTTCTGCTTGAATAAGGTCAGTTGTGTTTAACTTCTTTATTTATTCATCTTCATATTGTTCCAAACATGTGCACAAAAAAAAATATTGTGAAAAATGTTTGGACTCCATTGACTTTCATTGCATGGACGCAAACAGTTGAAACATTCTTCAAAATTCCACAGAACAACACAGAAAAAAAAAAATGACATGAAGGTGAATAAATGATGACAGATTTTTTGGGCAACTATCAAGTTAGTTGCAACATAGCAGACCTTGACATGGAATCTGTATCTACAAAAAAGCTAATTTCCACAGAATTGAAAAATGTTCCACAAAGTTCTCACATTGCCTATGTGTTTGATTACTGAATAATTTGATTTTCAGTTATCTACTAAAAGAGTGTGGAAAACGTAACCAGATTCCATCTAGGTCTAGTCATTAGTTTCTAATACAATCCCAAAATAAAAGACACAAAAACAGCCCAGTGAACATTGTAAAATTGAGTAAAAGCACTTTAGTACTGAGACTGCTTTGTCTTGGCCCTGTGAACTCTGCTCGCCGGCAAGCTAAAAAAATGATTCTTTTGATTTGATTATCTTTGATTCAATTGGGGGCCGTAATAAACAGGCTTTGTCCTGAGTCAAACCTAATGGACACTCAGCTAGTGCAGGAGACTGTGATTAGATTGGAGAGGTAGAAGCTCAGCCCAAGTAGGACAGGCATCACCCCGGGCTACTGAGTGTGTTTGTGTGTGTGTGTGAATGGGTGGTGTAAGTTATACCATAGACAGATGGACAGACACATTGAAGATCATCAGATATTCTGGCTGTAGGGGGATGGGGGGTCATTGGGGTTTGGTTTTGGGGAAGGGCTATGCTTCGGGGAATGTTGAGTATGGATTTATTGATCAAAGTACTGCAGCATGAAACATTTTGGAGGGAATTTTGGGTATGTGAGCTAGTTTTGTGGCATGCTTAATAATTTACCTCATTCATGAAACAAAAGCAGAGGAAATTTCTGATTCAGTATTGTTGCATTAATGTGAAAATTTATGTACTATTTTTTAGAATCGATTTACAAAGAAATTGTGCTTAATGAATGTGAATGAATATGGGTGTTGTTACCCATGCAAAAGTCACAACCACAGTGTTGTTGATGGCTGCAAGGTGTTGCTAGGATGATATTTAACTTAATGTTAATATTTAAAAAGTTTTAATGTCTTGAGACCGTATGCAGTTGCAGGGTTCAGGGTGGTTGTTTAGGCATTGGTGTTTATAGGTTGTTCTAGGAGGCTGTCAAAGATGGTTTTAGCACATTGCTGTGTACCTTGATTGCAGAAGTATTTTTTCCATTCATTTTTTTTTTCATATTAATCTTTATATGGTATTTGTTAAAGAGTTGTAATCCAAGAACCAAACCAACCAGCTATGAGGTGAATCACAATATTACAAACTTTGATTTGAAGCAATACATACATACATACATTACATTACATTACATTGCATTAAAAAATAATAACAATTATAAAAAATTTGAAATTCAGAAAAAAAGTCAAAGATTGTGAACTTAACGGTTTCAAAGAACTAAAATCCCATAAAGCTTTGTGAATGACATGTTTGGTTTTAAAACAACACTGTAAAAAGTGATAAGTTGACTTAACTTAAAAAAATTGAGGAAACCTGCTGCCTTAAAAAAATTTAAGTAAATGCTAATTAAAAAAATAAGTTAAGTGAATTGTCAAGTTCACTTAACTTAAAAAATATATATATATATATATATATATATATATATATATATATAATTTTAAGGCAACGGGTTTCCTCAATTTTTTTATGTTAAGTCAACTTATCACTTTTACAGTGAATGGAGAAGTATAAAACTATTGATAAAGGTGTTGGTTGTACTGTGAGTGTGTGTGTGTGTGTATATCATTTCATTTTAAACAAAACATGTAATTCAGTGTTACTTGCTGTTTCTTTGTTTGTGAAATTTACAATTTACTAGTAAGGGAAAATTTTTTCAGTGTAGAAACAATATATTTTACATTGCAAAATATGCATATATATATATATATATATATATATATATATATATGTGTGTGTGTGTGTGTGTGTGTGTGTGTGTGCGTGTGTATATACTGTATATATATATTAGTGCTGTCACCTGATTAATCACACATTTTCTGTAATTAATCACAATTAACTGCATATTAATTATATTATCATAATGTAACATAGACTCACCAAATTAACGTAGAAACAACATAAAGATGGTTATAAAATATGTTTAATAACATCTTGCCAATGGCAAGTTATCTCTGTCTTTATTTAACTTTTTCTCAAGGTTTCTCAACAGAATTCATAAAAGTCATATATGTGAATTAGATTGCTAACATAAATTACATTGCAACATCTGCAACTGTGATTTAAACCCAACTAGTGTCTTCTGTTAGTTAGCTAGGCATTATAAAACTATCTAAACTGGTAAATAACACATCTGAGATTAGAAAAATAGCAAATTTGTCTTAATTTAATAATTTAATATTTTTTTTAATTTTAGCACAATTTTTTTCTATACTGTCGATATGGCAACTAGTAAAAAAGGCATGTGAGCACCCTCAAACGAAAGAGAAGCATCAGCTGAAGCTGTAATATTAGCACGTTGATGAAACAGATCTGGCAAATGCTCCACTGCATATTTGTGTTTGCACTCTGGAGAGCATCAAAGGTTTCTTTTTACAATGCTTTTTTGCATCATTGAGCAATGTAGCCATTGAAGTTTATTGTTCAATGTGGAATTTTGAGCACTCCTTTCATTATAACAAAGTGTATACACATAAGATATTCATTGTGTAGTGTAGAGAGCTTATATAAGGGAACTGTGTGAGACCACTATGAACTGAGTGACAGATTTTAGTGGTTATAAAGGAAGCGATCTAGGCTATATTAGCCATGCAGAATTTGAATAAATTAAAAGTTTTATTTTTCATGCTGCTAAGAGAACCAATGGCCACACACTGCTGATTAATCTGTACAGTATATAAATGTGGGACTCACTTTTGATATTGCAATGATTGACATAGCGATAACCACAGCGATAGGCAGGACAAAAATATATGTCAAAATATATTATTAGGGCTAGAGCACCCTCACTAATTTCACAAGCACCCGTAGTGATTTAATTCTGGAATCGGGCCTGTGCTGATTAGAGGTAGTGATAATTCACATAACCACAAGTTATGTGGCAAATGTGGTCCAATTTTACTGTGATTGCACTGTGTATTACTGGCACAGAAGTGTATGTTATGTTAGGCTAAATTTGGAAAGATCTTGTCACTTATCTGATTAACTGTAATGAAGCAAAATGTCTAATGATAATTTATATAGTGACTCAACTTCCTTTAGTTCAGGAAACACAAACCTGATGGTAAACCACTTACTTCAAATATGATGCACACTGGATGAAAAGCGCAACAGCCCAACATCTAATCAGAAAATCTAATCAGGCAAAAAGTTTGCTTTAAAAATTAAGATAATGACATTGATGGGTTATGCTGTAAAAAAAAAAAAAAAAGCGAACGGAAAGAGCAATCTATATTATCACAGTAAATCTCTCTATATGAAGCAGACTTATTCAGTCTATAGAAAGACAAATGTATTGAATCATGGGTAATGTAGTTTCTCACCAAGATCTGCACTGTTAAACATGATGATTTAAAAAATACCATTAACGATAATACAGACTGATGGCTTTAGCAAAAGCGAATCCCATTAGTTACAGTAGCAGCTCACAGTAGGTCTGTATTTAACAGTTTATGAGTTACCGTTAAAAATGAATGTGATTATTACAGTCTCTATAAATATATTGGTCTCTAGTTTCAGTTACCTTTTTCAGTGTAAGAATATGGGATTTGTATGAGCTTGTTCAAATCACTGACCTTAACAGACACCACTAGTAATTATCTTAAAAACAATATTTAAGAGTCTTATGAGATTTGAATTGTGTTTGCAGGTATACTGCTCTGAAATTCGATTTTTCAATTCACATCCTCTCCCTTTTCCTTGTGCAGTTTCTGAATGATATGCCAGTCCATAAGCACACACTCACTCACACACACACACACACACACACAGTGAATCATTGGACAAGGGACACCAGACACCATCATGGACAGAGATGTTCTTTGTTAAGAAACAATCCCCGACCCAAACCCCCATGTCTCTGTAACTCCTTTGCCTCTCCGTATTGCATTCTTTCTTTTCCATTATCTCTCCATCACATCTCTCTCATGCATTGTTGACCTTTAGTCGGGCGGCTATCCTCCGCTTCATAAAGACAGAACTCACTCATCTACACAGTTCTGTCTTTTCCTTCCTAATGCTCTGCTTCCTGCTTCTTTTTCCTTCTCAGTCTTTATTGTTCTTTTGATGTTTCTATGTATCATATTGTTCTTTTGCATATTGTTCTTGCGTACAGATAGATGATCAGTGGTGTGAAAGTTGAAGGGAAGTGCAATATGAAGTGTCACATGACATGAGAGAGGGCAGTGTCACTGTGATTGGCTGATTACCTGTCAATGTGACAGGCTATCATCTCAACAAGACCCGGCTTTCATGATCGTATACGGTCCATAAATCGACCTGGGGTGCATTTTCTATACAAAGACTGCTTACCATAGTAGTATGATGTATTGTTGGAGAAATTAACTAGTTAGTCATAAGTGTTTCCTGAAAATGTAGAAATACAGTTACATCTCTGTTGTTTGAGCCACGCTGGTTCTACAAAATAGGACTGTTGTTAATAAGTAATTCTGCTAATTACTAATTTGTATTACATCTTTATGGGTTTAATGCTAATTCTGAGCTGTTCAGCATTCTGAGATATTCCAGCTGCTTTCATCTTCTGGGATATGTGGTTAAAAATGTTCAGTTTCTTTCCTTGCATTCCCTCCTACGCACTTAACAGGAGTTTCATTTCACTTTACAACACATAATACCCCAGTTATCTTCCGTTTTTCATAACTTGAGAGAGAATGGTCCTAACATTAGTAACTTTAGTAAATTTAGTCCAGAGAGGGCTCCTGTGCGTGTCTGCCATCCTCCATTGTCACTGGGACTGGAGAATCCCTTGCCTCCGCCTCGGCCCATCGACCCGTCGGCTCCACCATAGCTCCTAGCTCCCTCCTCTCCGCCGTGGCCCACCAGTCCACTGGCTCCGCCGGGCTCCCTCGTCCCTCCGGCTCTGCCTTGGTCTGGTGTCGACCATCCTGCACCTCGGGACTCCACTCCTCCAGCTGCGCCTCATCCCTCCAGCTCCGTCAGGCTCCACCATCCCCTCGGCTCCACCTTAGTCCTCTGTCACGGCCTTTCGGATCCACGCCTCCGCGTCGGTCGCCAGAGCCATTAGTTCCACCTCGGCCCTCTGGATCCTCCCTGTCGCCCTGGCTCATCGGTTCTCCATCTCCACTTTGGGCTCCTCCGCCACCTGCTCCGCCACAGTTGGTTGGCCCCCTGGAGTCGTCAGCTCTTCCTCCTTCATGGCTACTCCCTCCATCGGCTCCACCGTGGGTTGCCATTATGGCTGTGGCCTGGGTCCTGTCTAACTCTTCCTGCTTCAAGTTTTCCCTCGTGTTCTCTAATGCCCATATTTGGTTTTGTTCCTGTTCCATCAAATCTTGTGCTCTGTGTTTCCCTGTTTGGATTATTAAAGACTACCCTTTTGTGTTATCTCCTCGTTTCCTCGTTCCTCACGTAAGCAAAGTGTGACAATTGTACTGTAAAATTACATTAAACGTCCCAGTTTTTCAGCGTATATAGAAAGGGAATTCATTGTCAAGCAATTAACTGCTTTTTGTCATGGCATTTTTACAGTCTTTTATTGTTAAAATAACAATCATTTTAAAGTGTGGATTCTGATTTCCTTTCAGTGTTTTTATTGTTACTGTTTTATAATTATTGCTATAGTTGTGCTGTGGACTCCATGAGTGATTTTTGTCTGCAATAGGATAATATGTAGACAGGAAAGTAGGAGGGTGATCAGGAAATGTCCATGAGCTGGGACTCAAACTCGGGACACCCAAAGTGCAACAGCACTGTGTGTTGGCGCGCTTCCCACGAGGCTATTGGCACTGACTATAACTTCAGGTTCATAGTTATTGTTTAAGTTAAGTTGTTATAAGTGGGCATTTACGGTGTTTGGTCATTTCCAACATAGACACAGTGACACATAGACACATATTTGGAATAATGGCACTAATAATGTTGTTTATTTACATTGAAGCTGCATTCATAATCATCATGCTGTACAGCATAACACAGTATGTGCAACAGAAGCGGACAGGCTTGGACAACCACAGTCTCCTTTCTAACACATTTTAATTGCATAATGGACGGTATGCGTACATTACTATAATCATGTATGCCTGTGAAAGTAAAAAACCCACACACAGACAGGTTATTATTTTTCACAATCACGACTGTTTGATTCATCAGAGCGAAGGTGACTAGCTTCCTCATAATATAGTCTAAAATGAGAAAGTCGGGAGAAAGTATTTCCTGTAAGCAAGATCTGACTGTGTCATTATGTTTATTGGGAATATACACAGTGACATGCCTTGTCATGCTGGAGAAGAGGGCAGAATATGTAGTGTGTTGTTCACATGCATGCATGCTCTCTGCGGCAAAATGTGATACTGCTCACAAAAGGTCAGTGTGAGTAACCTGAGATCACAGCGGAGAAACTCCATCTCTGTTATTGACCACAAACGCTTCTGTACATATGCTTTCTCCCTTTTGCCACTAAATCTGTCTCCTGATACACATCTGTCTTTTCTTTTGCATTTCTTTTTTCAGTTCTCTTTTGTTTTTTTTTCTTACTTTCAGATCTTTTGCTACGGCTCTTTCCTTTCTCGTTCAAATCCTTTTTTCTTTATCAAGTCTTGTTACAATAGTGAGCCAGCAAATCTGTATGATCTGTATTGTGTCAACAGAATCAAACTGAGCCCCTCTAAACATCAAGTTAACCTAGTCTAGGGTACGTCAGAACTCACTGGCAGGCAGGGAAATCTGATCTTCAATCAGTACTTCCTACTACCTGATTTAATTAAGTGCTAATGCATAAATGCTGTTCAGTGCTGCCCGTGATCTTTAGGGCTTCCTGTTAGTTATAAGGACAAGAATATTTCCTTTTCTAAAACAGATTACACTGTAAAACTTGATTTTTCTTTGTAAATAAAATATTATTGGAGTACCTGGCTTTTCCAAGAAAAATGAATAAATATTCAAAACTTCTTCAAAATATCACATTTAATTCAATGTGTTACTTACCATTTTTTTGTAATTGTTTGTGAAATTTACTTGCAATTTCTGAAAATTGTGGTATTTAGGCTTCAATATGCAAATATATTAGTTAATCTTTCTTGGGGAAAAAACATCATCTTATCTTTTTATTTGTTATTTGCATCCCGGCCTTTCAATATTGCAAAATCTTTATTGTGCCTGAATGTTAACAAGGTAACACGTTATATTAAGATGACATACTTACACACGTTACTATAGTAACAACTGTAAATTATGCATATTTAAAAGTAACTAGCCATAAATGAAGCACTAACTCTAATCTTACCTCTATAGTAACTACATGTAGTTAATTAATTTTATTTAGTACTTTTTTGTGTAATTAATTGTACTGTATCAAAGTCACTTTAAAATAAAGGGTTACACTTCATTTTAAGGTGTTCTTGTAAAGTAAAATTATACATTTAAGTACTGAGTAATATTAATTAACTACGTGGTCTTACAGGATTAGGATTGAGGTTTAGTTTAGGGTTACTTGCATGTAATTATGCATAATTTATTGTTCTTATAATAGTAAGTACAAGTAACACGTGTAACAAGGTCACCATAACATAAAGTGTAACCAAAAATGTTGCCTGTTTTTTTAAAAGACAATAATTATTTGAATGCTATAATATTTTAAAATGTTATGTTATGACCAATAAATGGCTGACATAAAAATCCATAATATTTTCTGTAAATAAAAAACACAAAGCTGAAATCAAACATTATAATGTGCATGAGAAATTGATTTTTTTTTTTTTTTGCAACTTGCTAAAAATGACAGTGCTATTAAATTATTAGTGTTTTAAAGGTCAAAACATTAAATTAGTATTACATAATGGTAAAAGAACTTACAGTAATACTTCAGTTTAAGTACCAATTCCCATTATTAACTAGTTGCTTTTAACATGCATATTAATAGCATATCAATTGTTTGTTTATTAGTACTTATAAAGCATGGCCATGTTTTAGAGCCCTTAATCCTATCCCATACCTAAATTTAACAACTACCTTGCTAACTATTAATAAGCAGCAAATTATTAGCTTAATGAGGCAAAATTTGTAGTTAATTGTTAGTTAATACCAAAATTACCGTAAATAAGAAGACAGCATTACAGCGGGCAACCCCTGAATAATCAGTAGCATGTAATGATTGATTTGTCAGGCATTTTTATTCATGATGTTTGTTAAATAAATTTGTAGTCAGTTTTGGTTTTAGAATCTTTTATTATCTTCTTGCTTAAAAGTATAACATAATTGTGCCATAAAAGATCTGAGCCTGTCCTGCACCTCCAATCCTGGTTAACACAGTCTATAACCATCAATGCTCATTAACTTCACCAGCCAATGAACTTCCATGCTTGAATGTCAGTGATTTCATCCGCACAATTTAGTGGGTGAACCTTGACACTGGGGTTGTAAAGGGGAGATTGTTAGATAAAAGAATAGATGTAAATTGTTCTCAACTGAAAGGATTCTCTTGGAAACTTTGGCTCAAAAAAATCTTCGTAAGACGCTTAAATTCCACACTGGGCATCTAGGAATTTCAGTGATGTAAATCCAGCCACAATCACAGCTATATCCCAGAGGGAGAGCAGGACAAAACCACTGGCTAAAAATTTCAGAAATTCATTAGGCAGAAAACTAGCTTCATATGGGGTGACACAAGCTCAGGCACACGCCGGATCATCACCCCGAACCCTCACATCAGGGCAAAGCGTTACGTTACCCCAGAAAACAGTTCATCCCTCCATCCACTAATGTCATAGGGCACATGCCAGACAAGTGCAGACAGCTGGGGGATAAGCAGTTGTCATGAATGGACACACTTCATTGTCGTAGGATAGGGAGGGTGGGGCAAACAGAGGGAGAGATTGATTATTTCTGTCCAGTACAGACAGACGTCTCGGTTTCAAGGCATACATTGTACTCGGCAGAAAGAGAGGTCAAAGTTAAAGAGTCAATATGGGTGATGATAAATCTTTAGGTTTGGATGGGAGGGATATTGACCAATAAAGCTCTTTTATGTGCTTCCACACATTCACTGTTGAAAAAAGCCCTCCACTGTCTCATGGCCACTTACAAATAATGAATCACAAGAAAATGTAACTATGAAGATTCATTTTTAAAGTTTTAAGTCTTGAGGTCATAACATCTCATAATTCTATCAAAAAAGTATACAAAATGTATTTAAATTATTCATTTTTAAAAATATTTGTAATGTCTTGCTTTAGTTTAGTCAAGTTTTTTTTTTTCCCCTAGATTTCAATTCTAAAACTGTAACATTTTTTCAAGACAATTAAGTCTATTTCCACAATGCAAAAATTGACAAAATGTATGTACATTATACATTATATTGTATTTGTGGTATTGCCTTTATACTTATTCAAAAGAATTGCATTACAGTAATGAGAATCAAATGAGAATCACCTATAACAGTGTTATTAAATTATTTGTGTTTTTACAGAGTAATTTTAAGTGAGATGATGGCAAGTGAAATCACTGACGAGAAAGAAACATTACAGCAGGCAAACCATAATCTATCATATTTTTTTATGTTGCTTGTTCGATTCATTTGTACTCTGTTTTGGTTTGATAATCTTTGATTATCTTCTTGTTTTAAAAGTATAATGTTAAAAGTTCAAATTATTATTTTTATGTGAATTAATTTTTATTCTCTTGCATCAGTTTATTCGTTTTTTCTTTACCTTTGATTTGAATTCTAAAGTTCTAACATTATTTTTACAATGTCATTACGATAATGAACAAAAAAACTGTCATTACTATAATGTTAAAAAATCATATTTACTATGTATGTTATATTATTCATCATGATATCATTTGTGGTGTTGCATTTGTACTGATGCTAAGAATTGTATAACAGTAATGAGTCATCAAAAAAATTAAAAAATTCAAATAAAAGTACAACATCCTGATGTTATAAAAACAGTAACAAGGCTTTGGTTTCTTTGGAAAGGCTCTGCTTTCTTTGCCAAAATATATTTTTCTTTTTGATTGGGGGTGAAATGTGACCTGTGACATGAAATGTGACAGATTCACCCGGGGATGTTGAGATTGATGGGGCTCTTTGACACACACCACACACCAACACAACTTCATGCTTTTTAATGAAATTACACGCCATTTTCATGCTGCCTGTTCCCACACATGACTAATCTCCCATTAGAGCAGAAAAAGACAAATAATGTCTCAAAGCTGAATCCGATCTAGGTTTTTTCACACTTTTCAGGGGTCTGAGTGCAGTTTGCTGGATTTTTTTGGATCAAATGTGAACACTCCAAATGATCTCAGACCCTTATAAAAAGAACTTTGTGCTCTGCATTACATTGTGTTGTGTTTTAGGGTTCAAGTAAACCTTAACTTGTCCATAAACTGAACGGAAAATGTTCTGGCAGAAAGCTGCCAGTACCTTTTCTGATGTAAACATTTTGGTGGCAGTAAGGGGTTTTACACTGAAAGTGAATTGGGCCAAAATGTGGTGGGTTTGAGTCAGCCATCTTGCATTGAATTGCTGTACCCACATCACACAGCACTGAAGTGGACTTGTTTCAAAGAGCAACAATAAGTGGATCAAAAGAGGCCTGAAACCCAGTTAGTACTTAACTGGACTTAAAACGGATCTGAGTCCTCTTTCAGGGAAAGATATCTGGTTCCTTTTTCTTGGTTCACTTGATTCACTGCTTGGTCCACTTCGAGGGATCTAAGTTTGGTTCTTTTAAAAAAGGACTCAAGTGTGAAAACACCCATAGATCATTTGCATCATCATCTGTAATCTGGTAAATTCCTGATACATAAGAACATTCCTTATCTGAAACAGAGACCTCACTTCCTTGTTGCAGACAACACCACATTTTATTTACTTTCTTCTGGAGATTTCCATGTTTATAGAACCTAGGACGAACTGAAATCGGTAGCCACCCATGGCCTATGACCTCTCACCTTCATGTTAAGACCCCAGCAAAAGGTCAGACGGGGTCAGAGAAAATCTTACGTTGATCATTAACAGATAAATATCACTTACACACACGCATGTCTCGGCAGTCATTTACAAACTGATCCAAACCAGATTATCACTGTTTAATATTTGCTGATTAGCTATTGACAATGGCAATAATAATCTTTGCTAAGTGTCAAAAATAATTCAGAAACATATGTATTCAAAGAAATTAGAAATAACTGAACTGAAGCGGTGGTGAGTTTTTGTCAAGTTTAGCTTTTTGCTAAATTGAGTTGCTAAATAAAGTTAAATGCTATTTTAGTTAAGCTTGCCCTGTAGGTTTTAAGTAATAAAGCTTGGAGGATGATTTTGTAAGTGATAAGATTTGCCATTTTTTCATTTTACAGATGCTGTCTATCTCTACACACACACACACACACACATGTTCGTTTTTTGTGAAAAGTGGGGACATCCCAAAGGCGTAATGGTTTTTATACTGTACTTACTGTATGTGCTATTGCCCTACACCAACCCTACACCTAAACCTACCCCTTACAGGAGACTGTGCATTTCAACTTTCCCCAAAAAAACCTCACTCTGTGTGATTTATAAGCATTTTGAAAAGTGGGGACATGGGTCAATGTCCTGAAAAGTCACCTTCACCTTGTAATACCTATGTCACACCTTTGTCATTATACAAATCTATGTCCTGACTTTTCACAAAAACGCGCACACACACACACACACACACACACACATTGCACAGAATACTTAAAATTACATCATATGTTGTCTATGTAATTCCATAATAAGAATACATTAAGAAAGTACACTGAAAATCCATTTATGGACCCTGCTGCACTTAGTATGGTTTCCTTTGATAGCAGAACTTGGGCTGTGTACAAAGCCTCTTTCTCTGATCCTCTTCTGAAACCATGTTTGCGGCCAGACACAGAACAAAGCCTGTAATGTTGGCTGCAGTTCTTTGAATGTGATCCTTTGCTCAAGATACTGTTAATTTTATTCACAGCTAAGTTCAGCTCAGCAATCAGATTGCAAATATTAAGCTTCCGGCTATGCCAAGAGCATCTAACATTATACAGAGGGTTCAGTGAGCTGGGCACACAAAAAGTTGAAGTGTTTTGGGCATTCACAGTTTTAAATCATACTGCTTGTCTGTTTGTCAAACCACACACCACATCAACACACAAACACAGCAGTGAACTGAGAATGACACAATGATCATTGGCAAATCTCATTCATTGATTTATCCAGCACGTGCAGTCATCAGCTGAACTCTTATCATACATTTTTATTTTTATATATATATATTTTGTTTCGCCATAGTTTTCTGTTTGTTTTTGACATAACCTTTATATAAATAATTGCATTTTATATTTTTTATATATCATTTATATTTTTGTCTTACTTAATTTTAACTTTTAACAAATATAAATATGAACACTACTGGTTAAAAGTTTGGAATAATTACACATTATTTTATGCTTTTGAAAGAAGTTTCTTATGCACACCAAGGCTGCAACTATCTGATTTAAAAGAACTGTTTTCTATTTTAATATATTTTAAAATGTAATTTATTCCTGTGATGGCAAAAGCTGAATTTTCAGCAGCCATTATTCCAGTCTTCAGTGTCACATGCTGATGTTGAAAATAGATGTGAATTGTGATACATAATATTGGTGTGATAACTGTTAAATTTTTTCTTCAGTATTCACTGATGAATAGAAAGTTATAAATAACACTGATTATTTGAAATAGATAACTTTTGCAATATTATAAGTGTCTTTACTGTCACTTTTGATCAATTTAATGCACCCTTGATGAATAATATTAGTAATTTCTTAGAAAAAAAAAATGAATGGTGGATTATCCTGGTTTTTAACATTAATAATAATAATAATAATAATACATTTTTCTTGAGCACCAAATCAGCATATTAGAATGATTTCTGAAGGATTATGTGATACTGAATACAGGAGTAATGACGTTGAAAATTTCGCTTTGATTCACAGGAAGAAAAACATTTAATTTATAAATACAATAGAAACAGTTTCTTCACAATGTAATAGTATTTGATACGTTTACTGTTTTTACTGTACATAAAAAATAAATGCAGCCTTGGTGAGCATACTGTAAGAGACTTCTATCAAAAACATTTAAAAATAGTGGTAGAGCATTGCGTTAGCAGCGCAAAAGGTCATGGGTTCAATTCCCAGGGAACACACACACTGCTAAAAAAAAAAAATGTATAGCCTGAATGCACTGTACGTCTCTTTGGATAAAAGTGTCTGCTAAATGCGTAAATGTAAATGTAAACAGTTAGTAAATACAACTATAAACTACAACTATGAAAAAGTATTAAACATATAAAGATGTATCAAGATACATACAGCATGTGAAATGTTTTTGTTGTGACACAAGCTCCTGAAATACCAAATAATGAACATACTACAGAGTTTTCGAAGCACTGGTGTTGTGAATTCTTTACAGACATGGAGAACATTTATGATAATGCATTAATATTAATGTATTTTCATCAATACAGCATGTAAAATGGTGGTAAAAAGTTACTGACCACCTAGAAATGCCTTAGCAACCACTCAGCAACACACACACACACAAAATAAACAAATAAATAAAAACCAGTTCACTATTATTGTAGTGGTTATTTAAAAATCTAATTGTCATAATTAACTTGCCTTCAACTGTCATCTCCAGAGAACAGAGGCAGTTTCTTGGCCAGTGATTTTAAAACCAAGCAAGAAGTTGAGTAACAAAAATCTGTTTGTCCCACTGTGTCATGATAACCAATCTATTTACAACTTCTATTTGATTTTTATTCTCGAATCTCCTACCTTGGCAGACAGCGTCACTGACAGGCGTGCAGCTTTTCAACTCCATCTCAGGCTGATCGCAGACGGTGCAGGGCATGCAGGGGTCAAAAGAGGTCTCCTGATCTGAATACGTGTCATCCACGCACTCCTCGCACACCGTGTCACGCTCATAATTACAGCGCATCAGCACACCCTGGCCCACAGGGCACATCGTGCAGGCCTCACAGCGGCTCGTCACTTTGCTGAAGAAGGACCCATATTCGCAGACACACACCGCGTCGTTGGCATCAGTGCAGGGCGTCAGCATGCGTGTGAATTCAGAACATGGTGTACACGGCTGGCACTGCTCCGTGTGGCTAAAGTTCTCTGAGAATGTCTCACCTGAAGACAAAAGGAGTAAAGGTTATGAGGACAGTATCTTTGAACATACAAAGTTTGAAGTTGTGCATTTCAGTTATTATCATTACATAACCATAAAACTGTTTTATTATCATTACATAACCATAAAACTGTTTCAATATCTGAAATAAAATAAAAATGAGCTGAAATTAAATAAAATACTTTACCAAAATTAAACATTTTATTTCAGTTAGTTTCCAGTTCATGTTTCTTATTTTCATTCAAAAACTAAAATAAAACTCAGTAAAAGCTGTTAAAAATGAGTAAAAATCACAAAAACACAACAAAATCACTAAAAATATAACAAAATTAAAATAGAAAATATATTAAAAAATGTAAATCAAAACATTAACAAATCAATTAAAAGATCATAGTATATTAATGATACTAAAACAGTTCATTTCAACCCTGTTATATACACAAGTGTAAAAAAAATATACAGTGATGGCCAAAATTAGTAGAACATTAGTATTTTCACCAGCTAAGAAATGGTTTTAAGTCAGTTATTTCTATCTTTTGCTGTAGTGTGTCAGTAGGAAATATCAGTTTACATTTCCAAACATCCGTTTTGCCATTAATTGTTTTAACGATTTTTTTTTTTTGCACAAGGAGTCTGACAACAGCCAGTGCTCCACACAGAGATCTGATCTCATCATCATCCAGTCTGTCTGGAATGACATGAAGAAACAGAACAAACTGAGACAAACTAAATCCAGAAGAACCATGGCAACATCTCCAAGATGCTTCAAGAATTTATGGTTGATGTGCCTAACTGGATGGTGAGATTGTGATGAAATGATGGGTTTGTTGAAACCACAAGCAGTTCTGTATTGGCAAGGTTGAGTTGAAGGTGATGGTCCTTCATCCAGCAAGAAATGTCTGTTAGACAAGCTGAGATACGAGCAGCTATCTTTGGATGATCAGGATGGAATGAGATGTAGAGTTGAGTATCATCAGCATAGCAGTGATATGAAAAGTCATGTTTCTGAATGACAGAACTTAGTGATGTCATGTAAACAGAGAAGAGAAAAGATGTGGTCCAAGAACTGAGCCCTGAGGCACCCCTGAGCAACTGAGCCCTGAGGCTAGATGTTGCAACTTGGACATCTATCTGACAACTATCTGAGAGGTGAGACTCAAACCATTGGAGTAGGGTTCCTGAGATGCCCTTTGCCAATAGGGTTGACAGGAGGATCTGGTGGTTAACCATGTCAAAAGCAGCGGACAGAACCAACAAGATAATTATTGAAAATTTGGAATCCGCTCTTGCCAGTCTTAGGGCTTCAACCACTGAAAGCAAGGCAGTCTCGGTTGAATGTCCACTTCTAAAGCCAGACTAGTTGCTGTCCAGGACGTTTTTCTGTGTGAGAAAGGCAGAGACTTGGTTGAACACAACTCGTTCAAGTGTTTTTGCAATGAAAGGAGGAAGGGAAGGGTCTGAAGATCTCTAAAAGAGCTGGGTTAAGAGTGGGTAGTAGTAGGGTTATACAAGCATGTTTAAATTCTGAGGGAAACAGTGTGAAGGGATGTGTTAATGATGTAAGTGAGAGCAGGGACAACAGCAGGAGAAATGGCTAGAAAGAAATGAGATGGAATAGGATCAAGTGGACAAGTAGCAGGATGATTGGAAAGGATGAGTTTGGAGACTTCTTTTTCAGAGAGTGGAAAGAAGGATGTGAATGAGTGTATGATTGCTGGTAAGATGTGCTTGACATCACTTACATTAGCTTTGTAAATGTCAATATTTCAACTCATGGGATATTATAGGATAAAAATCACATTTATCAGTTTTATTTATAGGCTCGGTTGTTATTAGCCAGTTTTGCATTCACCTTCAACCCAATTACAATGCAAAACATTTTTGAATGTTACAAGGTTAAAAGATCTGAAAGATAAATATTTTTCCAAAATATGATGTGTGATTAATTATGAAACCAATATTAAATTTGATAAATTCAAAACTACTCTGAAAGGGTTAAATAATGTAAACTTTAGGGTTTGGCTAGTAATAATGTAATAATATTGGTACCTTGCGTGGATGCATGCAGCCTCAACTGTAGAATTGAGGGCGGGGGGGGGACATACATGTTGATTGTTAATCTGAATATCAGTGGCCTCCAATATCTATGGCAGTTATGGACAGCAGTTTGGAGCCGAGCTGGAAAAATATGATTTCTAAATCTGCTTTCTGAAAAACTAAATGGTGCCATTTCATAGAATGACACAGCTTCCTGAAAATGGGCCATATTAAAAATACTTTCTTAGTTTTAGGGAAAAGGGTAAAAGTAAGTCATGAGTCATATTTTGACCACATGTATTCTCATAGATATCTAGAAAGAAATTATGATGTCAGTATTGCAAAGAGTGGAGAGCAAATATCTAATGCTGCATGCTTATGGTATTGTATTCCCATCCTCCATCCTATTCAGATATATTAGTGGATAGAGGTCTAGCTATCACTAAATTATTCAGGAAGTTATTTTGTCCGTGTATATGTGTGTGTGTGTGTTTGTGAGACAGTACAACTCTTGTGGCTAGCCCCTCTTTAGGGCACATCGCCTCAGTGTCCCATACCATATCAAGTGTTTCAGTAAATGCCAGAGGCAGGATATTCATGAAAGCAGTGACCAGACAGTGGCAGAAAGAAAGATAACACACTAATGCCACAGTTATCCTTACATCTACCCATCAGAGAGGATGAAACGCCATTGTGTCTTTGTACTGGACAAATAGAGCTTGCACTTTATGGGTTCCCCTGTGTGCTGGAGCTGCTAATGGCCCTAATGATAACGGGGTAATGTGTTGGCTTATGGGGGCCAGTTATTGGGGCTTTATTTAGGAGACTGTGAAGGGTAGTCTGTGCATTTACTGCAGATGAAATCCTGTCCACTCAGCCTTTCTCCCTCTGAGTCTACTCTTCTCCTGATCTCTACCCTTTGAGATCCATTAGCATAATGTTAGCCATCAATAATGCATGTCTATGCATTATGACAAACGGCCAATGTGTGGGGGTGTTCTCAACCATACAAGTCATGGAGTTTATGTGTCAATTAACATTAGGACTATAAAGTGCTGAGGTAACGTTCTGTCAATAGCTTCTGTTTATCAGTTCCAAAAAAAGGGCACCAACCCTGCAGTACATAATTCGCTATTTTAGTATGAACTGCTAAAGAACTAAGTAACAAGTACGGCTGATAATACGCATGTCTTCAGATTCAAAACAACAGATATGAGACAGAAGACATATAGTGTTCAGCTGATGTGGGCTATTAATGGCTGATGCGATACAGATATTTGAAAAGCATTGGCAAATGGCCAATACAGTATAAAGCCAAAATATAAATGATTAGCTTAAAGAGCTGCTTGATCTAACCCATAAAATGAGTTTTGTTGGTTATAACCGGATGTGTTTAAATTGATTCCGTAATTTTAAATATTTTTGACTCGAATAAAACCAGTTAAACCATGCAAAACCTCTGAATTAACTTGTACACAATATTTACTCCAAATTTATTATAAACGTTTGAAAAATCGCATCACTCATGAAAAAGGCATTTGGTAGACTGACACTGGATGCAGTAAAAACCTATGTAAATTGAGCACAGTTATCGACCAATGCCAATAATGGCCAAATACGATCTGACTAATCAGCCTGGCTGATATATTGGATTAACAATGAAAGTTGACATGTCCTTTCAGATTAGAATTCATATAGTTACCAACCATGTACAACATTAAAATTTACTCCTTCACCAAGCTAGCTTTTTCAGTTCAGCTGAGCAGTTTCAGCACACCTATAACCCAAACTACCAAAACCTTGTAAAGTAGAAGTACACTTTAACATACTTAAAAAAGAGAGTACTTGCTATATACTATACTTTAAGAGAATATACTTAATTGCAAACTCAACTTAAGTTATTTGCAATTAAATGAAAATGTATTATAGTTTAAATTTACATTAAATGAAGTTAGTTACATTATTTGAGATTGTTGAGTGTTTATATTTACACATTTCTAAATATTACGTTGCAATTTAGTACATTTCATTTATTTGAACTGTTAACCTAATATTTTATAACACACTACAGTTAAGCTTACAATCAAGTACTTTACATATGCTTTAGTATGTTAGTCAGCACATCAAAATAAGTGCACTTATTTTAAGAATGACAAAATATTATTAAAATACAATGATTTAAAATATACTGTAACGTAAAACATTTAATTTGACATGACATTCATTTTTAAAAGTGCACTTAAGTGTGTTAAGAATTCATGAAAGTGTAGTACTCTAAGTACACTTAAGTGGCCCTTTATTTCAGAAATATTATATTATCTGCAAGTAAAAAATTTTAAATATACTTTTAAGATTTGAAGTACTCTTAAGTGTACATTCAGCACAATTAAGTAAACTTCTTTTTCACAAGTGAACTCAAAATATACTTAATCTTAAAAGTCTTATCTTATTAAACTAAACTATGATAGTGTTTACCTTTTACTCTGTAAAATCACTGTTTCAGAGCATTAGACACTGAATAATCAATACAAGTTTGCTAAATACTGAAGCTAAAGAGTCATGAATTCATCTACAGTCCAATGATGGGAGCCTGTAGTGACAACTGCAAGTTAACATTAGGCAGATGAAGGTAAACTCCACAATCTCCCTGCGGGCTACAGGCGGTAATGTTAACCGGTAGGTAACTGGGTGGAGTCATCCGCTGTACACATTCACCTATAAACACTGTATATACTGTTATTGTGCTATTGTGCTGAAAGTTACATCCCAAATTCACATCATTGGTTGAGCCAATGTTGCTGTGTTGGGCTTGTCAGGACACTTAATATTTTCCCCCCTTTGATAAGGTCAATTGTGGAGTTGACTGGTGAATATACACACCTGGTTCTTTGACATTTCAAAGCGCTTATGTGTCAGGAATTAATATGAGTCAGTTTCAACACATTATTGCTGAAGTGCTGTCAAGCAGCATTTGGTGACTTATGAGGCTGTGAAAGGAAAAGTTTGGGGTTTTCAGCATGTTATGGTTAAGTTGATTGATGAGGAACGCAGATCCCAGCACAGGCCCTTAGGGAAGGCCTGACGAAGAGATGGGAATTACAGAAGGAAGAATGTTTGAGGTTGTAGTGAATGACAGGAGGTCTTGGTGGACATGCCTTTCTGTGACCTTTACCCAAGGCTACTAAATATTAACAAAAAACTAATATGCACAGAACTCAAGAGTAGGTCAGTTTAAGTTATCTGTCTGTGTGATTAATATGTTGAACGGATATTTATTCGATATGGAAAAAAAAAATCACAAATTGAATTTCTTTAATATCTCCTAGACATCAGTAAGGTTAGATGCACAGCAAATAGAGATTTTCCTGAAGTCTCCTACTCCCAAGAAAAAGACCTCAGTAGCCTCACTCATGTCTCTCCTCTAAGAGTATCTCAGTCATTTCTTAAAATGTTCTCATCCTCATCTCAGACCAGACCATATGATCTGAGTTATGCTATCCATAATTTTATAGCTCTATACTCTTAATGTATGTCAACAAGTGTTTCATTTGTGTTTGCATTTTAGAAGAAGCATTCAACATACAGCATACAGCAGTCCAAAGGTCTGATTGCATTCCCCTAAAAGGTTCCTTTAAAATCACCAAGAATTGCAGAACATCCACAGAGCCGCATGACCAATGTGCCAAACAAGATACATCTTTTTATATTGCGTCTTTTTGACATAACTTTAAAATGTGTCAAAATGCTATATATTTCTGTTTAGGTAAAAATATTTCACATATATTTATGCGAAATATGTTTAAATGAAAAAAAAAAAATAAAGTTCTGAACTGTTATTTGACTTTTGGGCTGAATTTTAGGCCTATAACTACATTGTAGTTATCCATACATAAATGAAACATAAGACTGTGAGCTATGAGAGAGCTATTAAATTATGACTATGTTTAACACACTTAAGTACAATTTTAAAAAGTGCACTTTATAATAATGTCAAATTAAAAGTTTTACCTTAGAGTTTTTATGCTTTAATAATCTTTAAAGAAAGTTGTGTTGACTTCCACAGTGTGTCATTTAATATTACACATACACACATATCATTTATTGTATTTAATGTTTTTATATTTATTTATTTATATTTATTTTTTATTTTTTTGTTTAAGGGAGCATGAAACTCTACATAAATACTGTACGTACTAAAGGATGACTATTTTTGGTCACATTTCTTGCTACTTGTCCTCTATTTCCATTTATCTCTCTTCTCCTATCTTGTCTTGTTCAGCTGGGTCATGCAAGCAGACATGTGGGAGATGGTGGGATTCTGGCAGGCTCTGGCCTAAGACTTGGCTCAGGACCAGCCTCTGTAAATAAAAAAAACTCTAACCCCCAAACCTTGGTACAAGCACTCTGGTACGTGACCCTGCCAGTACAGCAAACGCATGTACCACTGGATTGTGCCTTAATTAATCTCACTTAGAGCTCACTGAAAACACTCAGATTGGTCTCTGAGCTCTCCAGACAATGTTTTGTCAAGTCTCATTTCCTAAAAGCATTTCCCCTTTAACTACTAATTACCGTTCACAGCTCAAAAGCCCTCGGCCTCTCCTCAAGTGAGAGTTCAGCACAGGAAATGGCATTTTAAATAAGGCAGCTGCTTCATTTTAGCAACGCCACAGCCAACATCTCTGTGGATACTCACTGTCAAGACACGGTTCGCACACTGTCTGTGTCGCTCCGCAGGGCATCACCATCCCTTCCCCGGGTTGGCATTGTTTGCAGCACTCCCCACTGGTGGTGAACGTCCCTGAAGGACATGAATTCTGTGTAGACAAGACTTCGCCCTACAAAGACAAAGAGGGGAAAATTAAAGAATGATATGAAAATTTTACATGAACAATTCACCCATGTAGTTAAAAATGTATTTCATTTTTTTTAAATATATACACTCTGATGTACGTCACAATATGGAAGAAAAGACCTGCCGCTACTTCCGTTTTAATTAAGACTTTAATAAACGCATTTAAAATCTATTCATACTAATGATGTCACTTGCACTTAGGAGTGTTTCCAAATTTCCGTCCAATGAAATGCTGTCTACAATAAAGATGTCCTTTTACCAGAGGTACAGTCACGTTTACCTTTGTATGGTGAAATTCAGTGAATGTGGATTACACATTGAATTCTTGTTTGTTAATCTTTTAGTTTTTTCTAATGAATATTAACCTAATATCTCGCAGCTGTAAATTTATTCACACAATTGCAACTTTTTTTTTCTCATTACTGCGATTGTGACTTAATATCCCATAATGTGGCTATATCTTGCAATTGTGACTTTTTGACAATTGCAACTTTATACCTCAAAGTGTGACTTCCTTTAAAGTTCATTTTATTTTTTTTTCATTTATTTATTTACTTTTTCAGTGATACAGTTACTACATTATCAAGTTTGTTGAACTTTAACATACAATTTGCTGGGTTTACCAATATAAAGCTGCTTAGTTTGGAAGAGACCACTGAGCAAGCGGTGCTTTATGAATAGATATACTTTGGCCATGAAATCTCACCAAAGTTTTACTAAAGCGACTATGCCTTTATGCTGTACCACCGGCCTCGGACCACCAATAGCATATTACATTGCTGTAACATAAACTAAAGTTTATTGGCTAATATTTGGCATCTAAAAAAATTAGTTGCTGCTGATGGCACAGAAATTACTTCAGCTTTAAATGTTAAAACTACTGTGTAGATACTGGTAGAAGTTAGCATTGTGAGCTGACATAATATTACAGCTTTACAAATTGAAAGAAATAAAGCAATTAAACCATATTTAGGGAAACATTTTGAAAATGCCTGCAGATGTAGATATAGATGTGAAACCATTGACCGTTCAGACTTTTCCCACTCCCGTGTCTTTGCTTTGGTTGAGTCTGTCTCCAGGGTATGCAATCCCAGAAACCGACAACTTCCCACACAAGACTGAGCCAAAAATACTATTTGTGTAACAAGACTTGTTACATTATTTAGTCCTGATAATGTCTGATGATGATCAACAGCATTGCTTTGGAGAGGATCAGAGAGCTTCAAAAAAATAAATAAATGCGTTTTACTAGACTGTATCCGCATATATACAGTAAATCTTCACGGTATGTTTAACCTGAATTCAACTCTCTGACAACAAGCCTTTCATTTGAACATCTATCTAACTGAAAGACTGACAGGTACAGCCTAAACATGGCAGATGAACAGGGGCATTCTGTGTTTCACCACATGCCTCTTGTCCAATGATTTTTATTTACGTTCTAAAGGTAAAATAACAAATAATTTATGATGCCTATAAGTCATTCTTGGAAGTCCTGTACACAAATGTAAAAATCACTATGGCAGCATGATGTACATTTGATTTTAGCTGAAATAAAATTGGCATAAAAAAAAAAAAAAAAACATTTCTTACTGATAAATATATAGGAAGTACAGCAAAATGAAAGAATGCGCATTTGGGCCTCATTCGTAAAATGTGAGCACAATACATTTCTGTGCTAATCGTACATAAAATTGCTCTTATGTAAAAGCTTGTTTCTGTCTCAGAGTAAAAAACAAAACAAAGGTAATTGCAACTTTATATCTTGTAATTTTAACTTCAATTCTCAGAATTGCATCTTTGTATCTCCCGATTGCAATTTTTGTTGCTTAATATTTTGCAATAACTTTACATCGCACAATTGCAACTTTTTCGGATTTAAGTCATTCTTAAAAGTACTAAAATAAAAAAAATAGCACCTACTGATTGTGCTGAGATTTTGGCTGAAATAAAATTGATGTTAAATTTTTCTATTTCTTTCTCTAACATGAGTGCCAAAGGCTGATTGGCTGAGTGAGTGGCTATCAGAATAACGACGTTTGACACAGGTGTGAGGAATGACATTTAGAAGATTGAGAAGAAAGACAGAGATAAAGAGTGAGTGAAAGAAAGACAGATTAGAAGATTCCCTCAAGGCGTTTGTGAGTCAGCTGAAGAAGTGACAGAGCTGATTGAGAAGAAGAGGAGGTTGAGAAAGCACAAATTAACATTCCATCGTTTCTACTTGTCCCTCACATTACCCCCTGGCATGGGGCAACCTCCTCCTCCTCCTCCTCCTCACTCACATAAAAACACAAACACACACCTACAGGAGCATTCCAACTCAGGTAAAGTTCAACACCCCCCCAAAAATTCAGCAGCCCATGACTCAAACAGATAACTCTTTAGAGATTTGGCCACACAGCATTTGTGCGCAATTATGAGGTTGCTGATTACCATGTTTGTAGAAATGTGTGAAGGGTCACAAACAACGATGCATGTAATAGAACCTGTTTGCAGTCACATTCATCCTGACAGGAGGCCAAGCTGCTGCAACTTGTGCAGCGCTGTTTAAGTAGATAAAATCAGTAGCGAAAAAGTCAGTGTAACGTTTCAGAACATGTTGACTTTCATTAATCATACTCCTAAGAATGGTCCTAATTAAATGCATTCATCAACAACATTTCACTGGCATTCATAAACTATTAAGTTTCAGTGTCGTCTTTTACACTTTCTAAACAGAAGGGAGTGGTGCTTGCCTTGCAAAAATCACCACCATGTGGTGAGTGGATTTTGGCAATTTGCAATGTGATCGCTAACACCCTCGGACGCAAGAAACAGCTCTAGTAAGGCCCTTTTTATTTTAGTTTACTATATTTTAATAACATTTTATTTATTATAGGCACACAATAATTGAATAAATACCCCAAAATAATACATTATTAATATAAACTATATAAATATACACTACTGATCAAAAGTTTGGAATAGTTAAGATTTTAATAAAGTATTTTATGCACAAAAAGGCTGCATTTATTTGATCAAAAATACAAGAAAAACAGTCAAACTGTGAAATATTATTAAAATTATTAAATTTTAATTAAATATATTATTAAAATCGCATTGTGCCTAACAACGCCCATAGCTGTTATAAATTCACTGTAAACCATGGATTCTTGGGGCTTATTGCTTTATTATTCCTGAGATGGTAAAGCAGCCATTACTCCGGTCTTCAGTGTCACATGATCCTTCAAAAACCATTCTAATATGCTGATTTAGTGCTCAATTATAATTATCAATAATGGTTTTTATTATCGTTGATGTTGAAAACAGTTCTGCTTAATATTTTAGTGAAAACTGTGATACATTTAAGGATTATTTAATAAATAGAAAATTCAAAAGAACAACTTTTTTTCCCATTTTTTTAAGTTTTATTGCCTGTCTATTAGTTTGATCGCTTAGAAAGGTAATAACACAAGTCTCCTTAACAAGACACTTGATTTTATGTATCATTCATGTCTGTAGTACAAACAGTGCAAGATGAGTTCTGTCCAAAAATGTACTAACCCTAAGTATAAAGTGAGCAATAGGGATGTTTAAAAGGTACAGGTATAGATAGGAATAGGAATGACAAGTATGCCAAAGTTCTCCTTTATTTTACTGAGAACCTGCAGTTCGAACTAACACTCACACCATTTTATCACCTAAGTGATTTATAAAGAGTTTCATGACACGTACTGCACATATGTATGTATTTGTCAGCCCTGCAGAATGTTTCTCCCTCCCGTTCTGTCTGTCACAAAGCCAACCTGATGTTTGAGAGCTGCTGTTTGTATGCTTGAATGCACTTAGCTCTTAACCCTTCTAGCCTGCTGGCACTTGTCAACATTTCAAAGTCGTCTACTGTTCTGGTAAAGCTGACTCTCACTAATGAGGACAGTGGAGCTAATGGAGCTCTTTCTCTCTTGTTTGTTTTAGTTTGTAATTTAATGATACATGATTTACAGAATTTTCCAGAAGCAGTAAGACTAGAGGAGAATTTTCAATTGTGTTGATATACCTATATTGACCTGTTTAATTTCTTATTTGTCCACATCCTCTGCCTGTAAACCCTTTAGGATTGCATAATAAAAAGTTCCGACCAAGGGTCAACTTCTTAAACTTCTAGTTATATCTATGGACAAAAACCTCACAGAGAATTTTTTAAGTTGGGCCAGTAAGCAAAAACTTCATACTGACCACCCAGAATACCTTTGCTTTGTGGATGTAACTTTTGCAAGGGCAAGGGCATTTTCTTCATTAATTGCAAAATCTGTGTTTGTGTGTCTAAGACAAATGAATGTTTCATGTCATATAAAACTTGCATGATATGGGGACAGCAAACAGTCTGTGGGTCTTGAGATCTCGTTGGTGTGCCAACCGACTGAACATTGAACAAACAGATTCTTATTTGTTTTCTTTTAATATGTCTACATGCATTTTTTTCTCTAAGCAAATACCTAAACTTCCAGAAAAATCAGCTGTAATACCTATAAAGTGTTTGTATATTTCTTCTACGGAAGAAAAACATACAGTAACTAATATGAAGGATGCACGCTGACTACGACATACAGTAGTTATTGCCCACACGCCCATCATGCCGTTCAGATGGGTGTAGCTCCAGCTTCAGTTCAGAAACAAGACAAGGCATGTGACCTCAATGCATGTCTCTATCAGGAAATTGGTACAAAGACAAAAAATAAAGCAGTTAAGCTCTCAAATGTACCTGCAGTTACGTGGTGTACTTCATGAATTATCTCTCATTATTGATACTGCTTTTGGTTGAATAACACACACATACACCCCTCCTCCAACCCACACAAACTAAATAACAATTAGCCTTATAAATAACTACCTTTTAGCTGGTAAGACAAGTGAAAGAATGCAATGTGCTGTCCGTGGGCGTGACAAGATCAGTTATCCATCATATAAAAAAGAACAGAACTTGAAGCCTCATTGTATGATGCATTAGATAATAAAAGTGTTCATAATGCCTTATTATACACTTCATATTGTATTTAATGATTTCATAAGAAATTATAAAGCACTACAACATGCCTGAATGAATGCATTGTTTGATCATGTATTGTAATGCATTATTACAACTGATTATAATGACTGATTATAATTCATTACTATACTGATTATAAACTATAATGGCATAAACTATAATATTATAAACTATATTTATTGTAAACTATAAAGGCATGATGTCATATATATATATATATATATATAATAGTTATAAAATAATCAAATTAAGTGTTATCAGAGAATCAAAATCAATCACTCACTAAATAAACAAACAAACAAACAAACAAACAAACAAACAAACAAACAGGTAATTCCAATTCTAATCTGACAACTTCCACAATCAGAAGACAAAAATTCATATAATTCTTTAGACTTAATTTACAATGACGGTCTTTATTCACTGACAGTCTGGTATATCAATGATGTTTCGCTTTCTCAAGTGTGACAAGAGCAAGAAAAAGTACTAGAACTGCATACTGAGTTACTCACCACGAGAAGAAATACTACTGTCAGAGTGAGCATGCTGGATGAAGGGCGTCCTGGATGAAGTAGACTGCGAATGGATTATTCACTTTTTACATGCGCTCTGAAATAATAAATTAAGCATCATATTTCCTTCACAGACTCAAAGCCAGAAATCGCTCTGATCCTCATGCGTGTCCGCTGAAGTTTCACAAGTGAGCGTGCAGCATTATTGAGCAATCTTGGAACTGAGTGCAGTTTTTCCAGATGAATTCTTTTGATGATTGTGGTGTGAAGAGTCTCTTCATATATGAGACGCAACCGCAATCTGTGCAAGTGCGCGTGTCCACTGATACAGCTTTGAAAAGAGAGAAAGATTCACCTCCTCTCTCTCTCTCTCTCTCTCTCTCAGTCTTTCTAATTTGCCAGTTCAGAGTTTTCCCCTCCCATCCGCATCCAACTCACAGCGACACAATAAATCAGTACATTAAAACGAAACAAATATTCACGCAATATTGTAGAAAACAAGAATAATTTTGGCGTTGGTGTGAGACAAAAACATCGTCATCTCTATATTTATAGTATCTTAAGCACAACATAAATTTAAAAATAGCTCTAAACTTTTTGTCATCATTTGGACTTGTAGTATGGCTTTTGTGGGATAAATAATGCATTCGTTATGAAGTATGGTAAGCTAGGTAATTGTAGCAACATCGTAAGACGCTCATATATGACGGGAACTAACAGTTTACGACGCATTAGGCTTTCATTAAACATTAAACTGTAACAATGTAACAAGAAACACCCTCTCCTCATCCTCAAGCTAAAGTTTCTCCTCTAGAGGGCGCGCGCACACACACTATATAGACGTGTCAAAGTTCAGGTCAGGGGCTGTTTTCCATAATGTAGCCTACACCTGTCCACAAAGTAGTTTGGACACTCAAAGATACAATTGTAACTTTTCTCCCTCGCACTGTTAAAAACTGCATGAGTCTTGCGGAAGGACGTATGTATGCACTTTCCCGCTCAATCCGTCGCGACAGCTCTAAATAAGTCTTATTGTATTTTGGTAAAGTGATGCGTTCGAAGTAACCTATTTATACTATGTATGATCTGCCAGTCGTGAGTCTGTCGTGCCGACCACGCACCTCATATCTTTTAGCATAATTATGCATTTGTGATGGCCAAATCTGTATCATGTTATCATGCTATTCATATCTTTTAAAAGTTCACAGTGTTGTTGCAGTTTAAATATAACAAAGATAACAGATATTTAAGACATTTTTCATCAAGTTAGATATTTATTATATTGACTATATAATAACTCAAACCCTTTTATGGGGGCATTCTACATAACCATCTGTCTCTGTTTTAAATGGTGTGTATGACTTTCTCTACTTACCTGGCTTTACATTTACATTAGGCTACATTTATTCATTTGGCAGACGCTTTATTCCAAAGCGAATTACAATTGAGGAATACATCGAGTGATTTACCATAAATTGGCAATGAACACGAGAAGTGCCTGTTATTCAAGGTTTCAGTCATCGTTCAAATAGTAAAAGCTAGGACAGAAAGGGATAAGGATAAAAGAGAACAGAAAAAGTGAAGGCATAGAATTTTTTTATGAGGGGGCAGTTAGATGATCACGGAAGAGACAGGGTGTGGTAAAAGAAAACGTCCTGGAGAGTGATTTTTTGCCTCTCTGCAATGGGACCACGGGCCAACCGCTCGTTAACTAACCGCAGGCTTCTGGGGGTGTAGATGCATAGGAGAGAGTTGAGGTAGGGTTGTGGAGCCCGTGGCTGTTCTGTAGGCTCTAAACACCAATGACTTGAACTTGATGTGATCCACTACTGGTAGCCAGTGCAGAGAGATGAGAAGCGGCATGACATGGGCTCTCTTGGGCTCATTGAAAACAAGATGTGTTGCTGTATTTTGAATCATTTGCAGAGGTCTGATTGCACATTTTGGGAGTCCAGCCAGAAGAGCATTGCGATAGTCCAGCCTA
Source organism: Onychostoma macrolepis (assembly GCF_012432095.1). Taxonomy (NCBI): domain Eukaryota; kingdom Metazoa; phylum Chordata; class Actinopteri; order Cypriniformes; family Cyprinidae; genus Onychostoma; species Onychostoma macrolepis. The sequence continues at coordinate 23,826,603 of NC_081166.1, forward strand.
GAAATGACAATGGCCTGGATGAGAAGCTGTGTTGGGTCTGATCTTCCTGATGTTGTGTAGTGCAAACCTGCAAGATCATGCTCTTTTTACAATATGATCTTTAAAGGTCAGCTGATCATCAAGGATCACCCCAATCATCCCATCACCCTGGCTGAACTCGATGGGGTTATAGTTGTTTAGCCCAGTTGGATGGGGTGGCTGGGAAGATGAGAAGCTCTGTCTTTTCTAAGTTGAGTTGCAGGTGATGTTGTTTCATCCATACTGAGATGTCCGTCAGGCAGTCTGAGATCCGAGCAGGTACCGTTGGATCATCTGGTTGAGATGAGAGGTAGAGCTGCGTGTCATCAGAATAGCAATGGAAAAACTATGTGCCTGAATGATGGTTCCCAGTGATATAGAGATATAGAGAAGAGGAGGAGCCCAAGAACTGATCCCTGAGGAACCCCAGTGACCAGTTGATGTGATTTACATACCTCACTGCATCCTGAAGGGTCTACCTGTGAGGTAAGACTCAAACCAGTGGAGTGCATTTCCAGTGATTCCCAGCAATTAGAGGGTGGACAGAAGGATTTGATGATTAACAGTATCAAATGCAGTAGACAGACCTAGCAGAATGAGACCTGAAGATTTAGACTCAGCTCTTGCACTCTGTAGCACTTCAGTAACATACTGGTTTCAGTTTAATGGCCACTTTTAAATTCAGATTGGTTATTGTCCAGCAGCAGAGGCGGACAGTAACCAAGTACATTTACTTGAGTATTGTACTTAAATACACTTTTTGAGTATCTGTACTTTACTTGAGTATTATTTTTTCTGGAAAATTATGACTTTAACTTCATTACATTTGAAAGACAAATATTGTACTTTTCACTCCACCACATTTTTTATCAAGGTCCTCGAAGTAGAAAGTGGGTACTATGTAGCAGATTTGAAAGTCTGTGGGTGAATTTTTTTTTTTTTTTTTTTTTTTTCATACAGTTTATGAGTAGTCATTCTTGTAGGGCTACATGAAGTGATTTCCCAACATTTTTTGTACATTTTTTGTAACCTCTCTAAAACTTTAAAGCTTAAGCATAATAGAAATACTGTAGTTAATATCCAAAATATTATATTGCTCTCCTGATTAAACCAAAAAATGTTGTGTTTATTTCCACAAACATTGTGCTTTAATGTGGCGCACAGGTGTAATATATTTATGTAGAAATCACAGCAGTGACAAGAAACACTGGAGCTGTTGAAGGATCATCTGATGCAGTCAAGACAGAAACATCAAGGACCAGAACAGATTTAGCAGGATCCTCTTGAGACCAGGGATGTTGAGAGAGGATCTCTGGGACTGGAGCACCCTTGGACACCAAGCTCTGGCTGAGGCTATGACAAGAAACACAGGGATGGCCATAGCTGGAACTTTTTTGGCAGCGTAGCATGAATCTCTGCACCATTGTGACAGGACTCTTAGGCTGCATTTACACTTCAGGTCTTGATGACCAATTCCGATTTTGTGACTATATCCGATTTTTTGGACGACGTGCTTACATTTCTTTTAAAAGTGGCCTGTATCCGATGTGTGCATTTTACACTGCACTTGGTGAAACAAGCCAAAAATAGCATATGACATCACAAATCAATTTGAATAGTACATTGAGTTTAATTTGTTAACATGGAATTCATATAGAAACGTTTTTAATGCAATGATCTATACATCAAAATAATTATATAGCCTAGAACAAATTCTTCAGGACAGTGATGTACGCAGCTCCGCTGAAAGCTTGCGAGTGAAATAATACTCAGGTGGTAGATAATGTTAAACATGTCACATCAACTGTGTTTTTTAGTAATTAAAACCAAATGCGTTCATCAGTGATTGTATATCAAAGGCAGGGACATATTTGTGTGCATTTATTTTGTGGTTTCAATGGAACGAACGGGACTGAAGCGTCACTGACAACAGCAGCAACGAGCACTCAGCATGATTTCAAAAGCAATACATTCAGCGTCAGATCGCCTTTTATTTAACACAAAAGAACGAAATTAATACTCTGCTACTCAACTAGAGTTGTTTCATTTGTTACAGGTATGTCTGTACCATGAAATGTTTAAAAAAAACTCACTTTTCAATGACGTAGGAGTCTCATTTACAGGGGAATATCCGATCTGGCCGCTTACACGGCAGGCGCAAATGCACGTATCTGATTCATATCTGATTTATTTCCACATATGAATGAGTCCTGAAACCGATCGGAGCATATCGGAATCCATGCGATTTTTTCCTGCTTACACGGTCGTGGGCCATATCCGATCTGTGCCACATGGGAGGAAAAAATCGGAATTGGGTCACTTGGACCATGCAGTGTAAATGCGGCCATAGTGCTAGACATGACGGCATCAGTCGGTCATGTTAGGAAACTCTGGGACGTTATGCAACTAGAGCTGCTATGACACTCTGGAACTGTAGTGGGTTTCTGGGGTTGCAGCAACAAGAACATTCAGGCCATGGCCAGAAGCTCTGGGACAAGGGCTGCTCTATAAACCATGTATCCTGTCAGGTAACCTCTATGGTGCCAATGACTCAGACCTCTCTGACCACAGCTAGTTCTGGAGAAGCAGCATCAGGAAACTTTAGGGCATCCTTCACAGTGATTTCTGGACCCGCCCTGACAGGATATTTGGGACCTGGTTGCCCATGGCAGGGAACCTTTGGAGCAACAGTCTGAAGAACCAGCAACGCTCTGAAATGGGCATCCAAGTACTTTAATGTCAGGAACATTTCACAGGGATTTCTGGAGCAGCCCTGACAAAATCTCTGGGACCAAAGCAGCTGAGAAAGGGTGGCCAGAACTGAAAACTCTGATGTATCCGTGACATGGATCTCTGGGGTGGCAGTGTGAGAAACTATTGTGGGCAGGCTTGACGGAGAGCTCTGGGAAGCTCTAAATTGCTCCATTATTAAAATAATGGTTGGATGGTTCAGTAACACTAAATGAACTATTTACAATGCACATCCCTAGGCTAATACATCCACTAGATTCTGAAACTACCACCTCAAGCCAAGGTGCCAGACACAACCGAGCCTGTCAGCACTGCAAGATGCAAAGGCTGGAGGGATGGAGGGACCACACATGTCAGCCTGCCAGATGCAAGGCTGACCCTCTTCACAATGACTTACAGGAGTACAAATCAGACTGTGCAGTGGATGAGAAATATATATATATATATATATATATATATATCAGACATTTCCCAGTTTTTCTGCACAGAATGTTGTCGTTTTATATGTATATAAAATGACAACATTCTGTTCAGAAAAACTGGGAAATGTCTGATTAATATTACACTTGATTTTAAACGTGCTCTCTAAGCTGTAAAGCTGCATTATCCAAAAGAACACATTTATAAGGCCATTGTTAATTCTGTTTTTTATGATTAAGAATTGCAATTGTCTCTCTTTGTTTATAATGATCTCACCATCAGAGAAGCCTGGCTAGATCATACAGCTACCTGGCATAGATGACTCTTGTCCGAAACTATTCCTGTGTGATTGTATTGTGTTCAATTATTTACCAGCTATCATGATTGTTAACAGCTATTACAAAAATATGATGTTTTTGATTTAGTTTTGAGGACAACATTCACAAAAATCATCCAAACTTTGTGTAATTTAACTCTTTGTACTGCTGTATATTAAGATAGCAGATCTGTTGAAGATGCATTTAAAATTAAACAACTGCCTCTTGATCTTTGACCAATCCACAAATCAGCAACTGTGAGAATGAGAGCATCACTCTTATCTCTGGGACTGTGTTGTGACTGATACCAAGAGAATAGCATCCCATTTTACATTACTATAAAATATGAAACTGTGAATGCTCTCCTGTAGGATTTTACTTCTCTTCTTGCAGAGACAGTTTCTTTCCAGATTCAGTTCACAGTGGAAAATGAGGACCAAGAACTTATCAGAGACCTGCTCAAACTGCAGAGACCTCTGCCTGCTGTATATGCCCACTGTTTGTATGTTGTATTATTTAATTCTAATAAATGCATTTTCTTTATTTAATAAACTTGTTCTAAATTTCTTTTAAATAAATGACACTTGGTTTAATATTTTGCTAATGCAAAGACATGTACATATTTCTAAATGTGACATATGCTTTTGGTTAATGTTGTGTGAAATATCATCAAATCATAGGGTTCCAACCACAAATGGAGTCAGATGGGCTCACCCCTGACAGTCTATGTCTGGGAACCACTGCGAAAGCCAACAGGGTAAACAAACCTTGCATAGCACTCAGAAACAACTACTGAAGGATTGACAAACTGCTCACCATCAATCAACATATTATCATAATTCACAGAACAAGCAGAACTATCCAAACACAACAAAGGAAATGGGAAAGGAAATATACCACATTCTTATCCCAAGGAGGATAGTTCTTATGGAGGGAGAATAACAAGACACCACAAATCTTCTGAGAAAAACATGGGAACAAATTAGACTCACTGAGAACAAGAAGTTGTCAAGTTTATGGTCATTTCCATAGCATGTTCAAGGGAATCGGCTTTGATGCAGAGCAGCTACTCTTAACCCTTTATTGCATGCATTATGAAAGCAATGTTGCACTAAAAAGGTTTCATTTGGTTTTCATGCATAAAATAGACCTGGTTATTTTAATTAGTTATAAAATATTAATAAAATAAATATAAATAAATAAAAAATATATATAAAAAAATAATAATATAAAATCTAATTATTTCATTTTTACTGATGCCAGAACACTGTAAAAAATAACTGATAAAAGATTTTCTAATTCGAAGCTTTTCATTTCATTTTCATTTAATATAATTTCAGTCTTTCTCCTACAAAATTTCACATTTAATTCAATGTGTTACTTGCCATTTCTTTGTAACTGTGAAAATGACTAGAAAGTGATCATTCTTTCTACACCATTTTTTTATTCCGTGAAATATGTTAAAAACAGATGTGCTGTGATGATTTGTTTGTTGCTATTTAGTGTTTTTGTAGAGAATCAAATCAAAGGGGCCTTTTACCCAGGGGGCCCTTTGGTCCTGTTTTGCTTTCTTACAGTATGTATCTATGCAACATCTGTCGCCATTATGTACAAAACTGTTATAGTCATGAGTGTTAAGACAACAAAACCAACGCATGACGAAAACCAAGACATTTGTTTCCATTTCTCAGGTTCTTTTTCTACTCTGTATGTGCTAAATTGGATCCAAGGGTGTCTGAGAACATTTGTTTTCCTGCACGGCAATAAGCTTTTCTCTCTGGCTGCAGTTTCAGTATTTTCTGTGCTGTGTAAATGCTTTTAAGCTGTCAAAGTTATCTAATGGGATATTTTAGACTAATTTAGTGTGAGGCTGGAAGTAACTAACACACTGTGGTCTATAACAAGAACAAAAAGCTGTTTTATATACTAGTTTAAAAGAATGAGATTCACTATTTGGACTTTTATATTGTTATCAAGACCATGTGTATTCTGGAAATGCACATTTGACCTGATTTTGCATACACATTTCTATTTTATTGTATTTTGATAAAACGAAATGCGGCCAGATCATAATGTCTTGACCCTGTGAGCCTGCATGAAGAACGATATGAGACGAGAGGTGAAGCGGAGGAGAAGAGGAGAATGTTCCTCTGTTCGTAGAGATGTTAAAGGTGAGAGGAAACTAGTATCACTAGTGTGTGTGTGTGTGTGTGTGTAGGTGACACTGACTCCATAATTGCGATAAGATGCAGAGAACACACACACGCAGGATCTTTCCAACCAGTCCACAGTTATCAAGGCATACTGTTTACTGCATCAATATTATGGGTGACTCCAAGAACACATTGTCTTGGGTGTGTTTGTGTGTGTAAGAAAAAGACAAAAGGAGATATGGATACATTTTATTACTTTAATGTGAACTGTACATACAGCCAGCCTAAAAAGTATAATGATACTATAAAAATATCAAAGAAAAAGTGGCATCTACAAAACAAATGCTGTTTTTTTTTGTAACAATTACATTAACCTTTTTTGTCATTTTTGCAATGATTTTTAAGAAACTTGTGTTTTATCATTTAAAACCCAACATTTGCAACCTAACTTAACAATCTTATTTTTGTGATATTTTTTGCATGCGTGCACAAATATCATTCTATTAAATAACTGATAAATAAAATACATATTTTGATATTTTGTTTTCTAATGCAATGACATTCATACGTTTTCAAGTACTTTTTTGGGTCATGTGCCTGAAGTATTTAGATCAGTGTCTTCAGGCATTTTTAACCATGTATGTGTTTGTGTAGAGGTGTGTCTGATATCTGCAGGTGTACACAGAGTTTATAAAGGTCTGCACACTTTTGCGAGGGGCTGTAACGGAGAATATTGCTTGAAAAGTTATTGAATATATAAGGTAAGTGCAATTAGTTTTACTATTATTGCTTTTAAATTGTAATTTAGTTGTTTAGTTTGTGTCATGTTTTAATTTACTTTAAACTAGGTTTTACTGTTATAGATATACAGTATATAGTGATATTTATAAAATTTTAAAATGCTATATTTTCATTAAACAATGAATTATCATTGGATGCTGAACAGAATTGAATACAAAAGCTTAAATGCATTATCTGAATGCAAAACTAGACTTATAATTGCTATAAAACTATTAAAAAAAAGCATAAATGATGATTTATAAATGACTGTTGTATGCATAGTTTTGAGCACAAAAACAATAACACAAATTATTGCATAAACACAAATTATTATTCTCATTCAATTTACTTTATTTACATAATTCCCATGTACAAGGGTCAACGCAAACTAACCCCAAACAGACACACACACATACACACCAGATTTAGTGGCTACATGTATCATTCAAAAGGTACAACAACAACATAATGTTAAGCCTTTAACAACAGAAGTCAGGTTAAGTATTGTACTTTTTAAATAATTTAAAAAATAATAACTTATACACAGTACATTAGTTTGCAGCATTGCTAGATCAAAATTGTTTGCATGTTGTAAATTGTTTATGTTAATACTATTTTGTGCTCTCTACAGTAATGAAGAAACACAAAATTCCTTTGGTTTATTGTGGGGGTTTTGATTCCACATGCATGTGTGCTTATAAATAATATTTCTAGGTAATTTAGGACTATTTTGCATGCAGTATCAAAGAAATAAAATGTGTAACACATAATAAAAACAACAGATTTGAAAGGTTTTAAAGATTTAAATGATTAATCTGTCAACTGTATTGTTTTCTGGCTGCTCTGAATGTGAACATCAAGAAAGCAAATATGCCCGCATACATCCATATTTCAATTCTGTACAGTTCACCATGATTATATTGTGATTGTCTTACTTTGACTTGACTTGATTGATATGACACACAAGCACACAGACACGCTCACTGATAAGTTTCCACATTTGCATTCTGGCTTGTGCCACTCACACTTCTGGTGTTTGAAGGGTAAACATGAGCTTTAGTTTATCAGTCATCACCGGACAGGAAACACACACACACATGGTCACACCAGAGGTCCAGCCATCATGTTTAAATTGTCTACATCTCTGCTTTGAATTATAACATCCAGTAGAGCAAGAAGGACACTTACAGATATTACATGACGTCAAGTTGTAACATGCAGTTGTTACCTACAGAATCTATTTTCACTTGATCTGACCATGTAAACCATCAAAATATACATGCGTTATTATTAGTCAAACTGCTATACTTTAAATTTATTGTGATGTTAAGTGTACTTACATATGATAGTAACAGAATAGTAATAGTTTATTGTTATCTGTGGTCAGGCATATGTGGAAATGAATGAGTCGGTGAAGAACCCAAACCAGCAGAGCTATTGGCAGGAGATGGGCAGATGGGTGGGCTTTGAGGAGACCTATGATGTCGAAGCGGGCCGCTGGGGCCCGTCCCACATCTCCTACCTCACCTTCAAGAGCCTGGTGCAGATACGCAGGACAATGAACACGGGTGAGGGAATGCCTGTGAGGTCATTATGGGGTCAAACCTCAGCTCAGACTTGCTTTCACTAGACTGTGTGTAGAAGCACTTAGACTAGACATTATATAACATTATATACATCTGTACATTACAGTACATAATGCTTAATAGTTATTTATTTATTATTAGCTATTATATATTATTGGATATTTCCATATACACTACCATTCAAATATGTTGGGTTGTTAAGGCCTTTTTAATGTTTTTGAGTCTCTTATGCTCACCAGAGCTGCATTTATTTGATCAAAATGCAGTAAAAACAGTAATATTGTGAAATATTGTTCCAATTTAAAAGAACTGTTTGCTTATTTTTCTATTTAAGAAACATTTGTTATTATTATCAATTATCAACATCAAAATCAATGATCAAAATCTGGATTCTTTGATGAATAGGAAGATCAAAACAACAATTTATTTCAAACTGATTTTTTGTAACAATGTAAAAGTCTTTACTGTCACTTTTGATCAAAACTATGCATTGTTCTTTTTCTTAGAAAAAAAAAACTTACTGACCTTTTGAACTTAACTGAACTTTTACACAGTAAAGTATCTTCATTAAATAGTTTATAGATTGAACAAACTTTTAATTTAACTGACATTTTTTTACAGTAGCTTTCAGAAACATTAACAGAAGAGTTATGTATAGCCTACGTGTGTTTGCTAATGACTTATTAATGAAAGTGAATGAAGGTCCCAGTCCTGTTCTGACAAGGTTAGCATGGTTATTAGCAAGTGTGGAATGTCAGAAAAAATGTAACTTCACTACACAGGCTCAGATGAGATGGTCGTAGAAAGTTAGTGTCCCGAAAAACCAGCTCAACCTGAGCTCTTCAGCTGCGTCCTTAGTGTTTATGTTTACTGTAGTAAAGCTCAAGCTCAGTCAGAGCCCTCTTCCTCTCTTTTTCCTTCGTCTCTCTATTGTCTTTTCTTTTTCTTTCTTTTATTTATTTATTTATTTATTATTATTTTTTTGGATCAGGTTTAATGATGCTGGACAGAGAGGAGAAGACGCTCTCCAGTGTTATTGAGAAGATTGTGGATGCCCTGGTTAGCAAAAAGGAGATTCAGCCAGGGGATAGAGATAAGGTTCTTCAAGCATTAATGCACAAACAGAGGTACTACACACACCACACATTTTGACATAAAAATCAATGTGGACGTAAATGTTTATGCCCTTGTGTACTGAGCTAAAGCAGCATTGTTTTAACCATTGCACGTGCAGAACTTGTGTGTGTGGAATGTAATTTGAAACTCTGAATTTCTCCCCGTAATGGACAATAGGCCTACCGTTTATATCTAGTTTAACTTTTATATCGATATACAAATGTTGCAAACGCGTCTGAATATAGAACATAGGGTAAGCTGCTGCAGGATGAACATAAATCGTGATTTATTGTGTATTATGCCATGGTCTGTCTGAATACTCAATTCTGATTGGCTGGCAGGTGTTGATTAAATTCGTTTAACTGCACAGGTAGTTCCAGGTCCGTTTAATTAGCCTTTTTCACAAGAATCGTAAATTACGTGGAGAGTCTTGCACAGCCAGACGGACAGAATGGCAAAGCTAACCATTACCCGAGCTGACCAAACAGTTAATTGTGAAATGTTTGCGCTTTGTAGAGTACAGTACCAGCAGTTCAAGCATTTTCATAGGATCTAATTTGTAAAAAAAAAAAAAGACTTTGATTCTCGAATTCATTCTTGTTCAGTACGGCCGCTGTTGTCAGCTGTGCATTAAACGATGCTTTTCCCTGCAAGCGCCAATCCGGAAGCCAGAAACGCCGAAGTGTGAAAAAGGCCAATCACTTTCCTAAAAACATTGGTAACCATAGTAACATACGTTACAGTTGAATAGTAATACAGACGAAAATAACCGTCATTTTTATCGTTCCGGTCAAATATTGCAGCGCAAATATTATTAACATCTTTAATATGTGAATGCTGGCAAATGACCATGGTATAAACGGGATAATCAACGGCTAGCGCGCGTCGGGTGGTTCTTCGCCTCCACGTCGTGCATTCAAATCGTTTAATGCACAGCTAGCCGTTGATTATCCCTTACTTAACCCATTCAAATGAACTCATAAACCCTAAAGCAGATTGCCTTTCTGTCATTATCAGATGCGTGTGAGTTTAATGCGTCTCTTTCCCGCTTACGTTTCTGTCCCTGTAAATGTTGGAAAGTATTTCAATTTTGTACAAAGACTCGATCGTCCTGACATCAAGCAAGACTCCATTAGACTTCATTCCGTTAAACTAGACAGCATAGAAGAAGCGCCGGCGCGCACAAACAGACGGAGCACAATAATTTTAACTAAATACAGGCTACATTTTGCTAAAGTATTTTAGATCCAAAAGTTCTCCCTTTTACAGCACCATAAACTGCAGTACGAAGAGTGTATTGCAGCCTGTTGCAGCATGACCAAAATTTTAAGACAGAACTATAGTGTTCAGTAGCCTAATTAAAAATAATAAAAAAAGCAATTTTGTGTTGTTTTCCCCTCTGCTGTGCTGCACTGAAAACATAATGAACCGTGACCAAGGTACGTACCGAATCATCATTTTTTAGTGCAGGTCTACATTGCAAGTAGCCTATGAAACACAAGAGGACTTTCATATACCAGTGTAGCATTACCAAAAGGTCCCACATTTTATGAGGTGTCTTTAGCTAAAAATCCAGTTCACATTTAAAACCAAGAATATTTTTCTTTCTCTGTTCCCAGCCAGTCTGTAGAGACCCAGCCTCTTACCTCAGGTGTGGAAATGGAGAAATTCTCTGTCACAGAGAAAGTGAGAACAAGTTTTATTGTTTCAACTCTTCCGAGCATAACTTAGACATGTTCTCTATCATTTATTTTCTAATACAATAATACAATACAAATTTTTAGTAATATCTTTTGACATTTTTTGACTATATTCTCAACTGAAGAGGGACACAACTGGTACTGCAGAGGCCTCGATGGTGCTTGTAGGTGAGAACAACAACCATTTCAGATGAATATTTTAATGAGTTTAACATTTTATAAGTCCAATTATATTGTTTACTTTTCACGTGTTTCTGTTAGAAAGCATTGATTGTATTTTTACACTATAATGTGCTGGTTTGTGTGTGTAAGGTGCTCTGGAGTTCCTGGAGAGGCCTACGCTAGCGTTTGTGCGTCTACGGGATGCTGTGGTGCTGGAGTCGGCTCTGGAAACTCCCGTACCTGTGCGGTTCATCTTCATCTTGATTGGCCCAACCAGAACTGACATGGACTATCATGAGTGTGGCCGAGCGATGGCAGCACTACTTGCTGACAAAGTAAGAGAACTGACAGGAAGAGCAAATCTGCCATCAATGCAACCGTTATCTTTGCAGATCTATGCAAACAGCTCCCTTTAATTTATATGTCACTTAGGTGTACTTTAAAGAGAGCATACTTTCATGATTATGTTTCTTAACACACTTATCACACTTCTGGAATGGATGTGGAACTTCTAATAATACGACTATATTAATTATTCATGCCCTAGTGCATGCTACACTTCAGGAAAATGTGAACCACAAAACCATTTCAGCCTAACTTATGATAAAGGAAATTAAGGATAAACATTACATTTTCAGATTTATTTGAAATATTTAATGTTTATGCTGTTTCTGTTTTGTTTTTCCTACACCTGTCTTTCACAGGTATTTAACCAGGCAGCATTCCAGGCTCAGAGTGACCGGGAGCTAACTGATGCTGTGGGAGACTTCATGGACTGCTGCATTGTGATTCCACCCACTGAGATTCAGGACGAGTCCATGCTAACATCACTCATCCCCTTCCAGAAGAAATTACTGCAAGAGAGACTCCGTCCGTCTGACCCCAAACTCCGCCTGGAGGTCAAACCTCGCAAGCGTAAGGATACATACAGTACACTACAACACATGCTTAATATAAGTATATAATAACTGTATAAGTGAATATACTTGCAGCAGGTCTTCTGCTGCACATGCAATAGATCAGTATTTTTAGTTAACAATTGAACAGAAGTTTAAGAACTCAAGTGCTTCCTGGCAAACACAAATTTCATGATGATAAATGTGTTAATTACATTCTCAGAAACAAAAGCTGTCACTGAGGCGGTACCTTTTCAAAAGGTACATGTTTGTCCCTAAAGGGTCCATTTTGGTACGTTAAAGGTACATATTTGAACCTAATAGGTACAAAAGTATCCCTTTTGAAAAGGTACCGCCCCAGTGACAGCTTTTGAACCTTTATTTCTTAGAGTGTACGTAAGAGTAATAAAAAATATAACCACAATCAGATGAAGGGTTTTAAGCTGAAATTAGACTGCTAAATAATTATAGTATAAAAATAGTGAATTTTATCTTCCTGAAATAAATGGCTAGAGAGTTTCTTTGATACGGATGAAATTTGGCATGATTATTCTTGCTTTAATGTGTACAAAATTTTAAGTTAGATGTAGGACTGTGGAAATATTGTCAATATACAATACAGGCCACAACCAATAATTTAATTGGCTCTTATCTGGCAACTGACTCAATGGAACAAGATCATTTTTGGCATGACTGTATCTAGATGTACATTTCGATTTTTGTGTAAATTGGACCTATAAGCTAGGACAAGTTTGGAAAAGTAGATTTTAGGAAAATAAAAATTGGCAGAAATATTCCCCCAGCAAAAACTGAAAAGCTTGTGATTCAGGAGTATTAAAATATAAAATGGAGTATTAAATATTAAATGAAATATCGATTAAATTATTGATCATAACCAGGCACTGTATACACTTACAGTACAAAAATTAAATGAAAACGTAAATTAAATTTGTGTACAAATCTAATTTAGCTCACACAGAATAAAAACTTACTAGAATATTTCATTCTGCAACAATCAAGTATTTTTGTATAATGACACTACATTATAAAACTCCCAGGAAACCAATTCAACCCCCCTTTTTTTTTTTTTTTTACTGTTTCTTAATGGAAGCAGGAAATAAACCCCTTCAGGTTGATACAAGACCCTTCACTTTTGGGGTTTATTTTAGGAAAAATCTCACTGGTCACAAAAGCAAAGCACAGACATCTAAAGCTAATCCATTTTCCCACAGCTTCAAAATCGTCAGGACCCCCTCCAGAAGATCCACTAGCACGTACTGGTGTTCCATTCGGTGGCATGATTAGAGACATGAAGAGACGGTATCAATACTATGTCAGTGACATCACTGATGCTCTGGACGCTCAAGTTGTTGCTGCTATCATCTTTATTTACTTTGCTGCTCTATCACCAGCCATCACCTTCGGAGGTCTCCTTGGTAAGTATGTTTAGCCTAAAGAAGGCTTCGTTCACGCTGTACACCAATCCCATTTGTTTTCCAAATCTGATCTTTATGACTGAGCATTCACACTGTCAGTGTGGAAAGAGAAGACAGAAAACTGGAAGTTTCAGAGGATTTACTGTACTGTCTCTATTTTTTCACATTCATTCATTGAATGCCACACAGTATACTATATTGTGAAAGAGTAAGCTAGTGATTGTTTGTTTAACATTACATGCACATCCCAAAAAAACTATTTCAAATCTGATAGGACTTTTCAGACTAAGGTGCATTTTCAAAAAACAGATTTGAATTTTGGATTTATGAAGCTTTATGAAGCTAGAACAATAACACCAGTATTCTCAGTTGTGTGTTTTTTTTTTGAAAGTTTTAGAAGTGAAGTTGTTGTTGTAAAAGCTGTTGTAAAAATTTTCAATTCCAAAACCAGAAATTCAGATTGAAACAAAAACTTGATCATATAATAATCTAAATATTTAAACTTGACCAAAAAATGTTGGGAAATAAATAAATCACCTGCTGTTTAAAAACACAAATCTATCAAATATGCCAGAAAAACAATTCAGTCTAGATATCTTTTCAATTCAAAGCAGCTAAATTTGACGAAAGATTTGAGAAGGTTGCATTACTGGATTTTACTGTTTGTCGTTTGACATTTCTGTTGTAAAACAGTTGTCACTAAATGTTTAGCTACTTACGTCTCGCACCATGTATTATTCATACCTTAAAATGTAAGCACTGGAATTCATGTTTGCTGTCTGTGAATATATAGATAAAAATGAAAAATTATAGCTTCAAGTTTTCAGATAAATAATTTTAACATTTTAAAGATATAAAATATGGCACAAATTTTTATGACACTTAATTTTCTAGCGATTATCGCCGATTTGATTGCACAGATACTATTTAAACTAAACTGAGCTAGACAATGACATCTCTGAATTCAATAATGAAATGCCTTTAACTGAAAATTTTATAAAATAAAATCTTATCATTATACATTACTGACACTCTATCCTCCAATTTGATACTGTTAAGTGCTTTGACACAATCTGTATTGTTAAAAGCGCTATATAAATAAAGATGACTTGACTTGACTTGACAAATACATTTTGTTAAATGACAGATTCAAATGTATTTGTTTATTTATTTATTTTTGGGTCACTTATCTAGTTCCACAATTTTTCATGTGGTTCATGTATATACTTTTATTTGGCTCTCTTCTGCTTTTCTCCACAGCTGATAAGGTGGAAAACATGATGGGTGTTTCAGAGCTGATGATCTCCACTTCAGTGCTGGGCATTATCTTCTGCCTGGTCGCTGCCCAACCTGTACTAGTTATTGGCTTTTCTGGGCCACTGCTGGTGTTTGAAGAGGCCTTTTTTAATGTTAGTTTTTCTCTCTCTTTACAACATCTATTTGAATACAGCATCAACCCTGTGTACTGGTCAGTTCATTTAAATTCTCCCATCATGCTTTTCCTCCTGGCTGAAGTTCTGTAAGTCTCAGGGCATTGAGTACATCGTAGGCCGAGTGTGGGTTGGCGCTTGGCTGGTGGTCATTGTTGTGGTCATTGTTGCCTTTGAAGGAAGCTTCCTGGTCCGCTTCATTTCCCGCTTCACTCAAGAGATCTTCTCCATCCTTATCTCCCTCATCTTCATCTACGAGACCTTTGCCAAACTTGGCAGGGTAAACACCTTTTTATTTGCTATTTTAACATGCAACCATTCCTGTACTTTTGTATCATTTGACTTCATACATTTTGCTACATTACATTTTTTTCAGGAATTTAGTTAACTAGCGACAGAGACCGTGATCAGCTGTTATCACGTGCAAAATGGAAACGACCTAGAGAATATAATTTTATTTACTTTATCAAAATGCATGTCTCCTAATAGTTTTTCAACAGTAAATCCTCTAATACAAAATTATAGTAATTGATGGTGCTTGCCAAGACAAATTAGCCTTAAATTGAACCAACAATTGGGCTCTTTTGCCTTAGGCTAGTAATAACCACCTAGCAATTTGTAACCACTCAGAACACTATAGCAACTACTTAGCTATGAGTTTGCATGGACAAGCAATTTTCACAAAATGATAGTAGGAAAAATGTCAAAAACTTTGTTTCCTAAACTCCAGTAGCTAACAGTAGCAAAGAGGCTTATTTTTATAACTTTATGTACTCTTTTATATATGTGACCCTGGACCACAAAACCAGTCTTAAGTGTCAGTTTTTCAAAATTGATGTTTATACATAATCTGAAAGCTGAATAAATAAGCTTTCCATTGATGTGTGGTTTGTTAGGATCGGACAATATTTGAAAATATTGACAACTATTTGAAAATCTGGAATCTGGGGGTGCAAAAAAATCAAAATATTGAGAAAATCGCCTTTAAAGTTGTCTAAATGAAGTTCTTAGCAATGCATATTACTAATCAAAAATTAACTTTTGATATATTTATGGTAATAAATTTACAAAATATCTTCATGGAACATGATCTTTATTTAATATCCTAATGATTTTTGGCATAAAATAAAAATCGATAATTTTGACCCATACAGTGTATTTTTGGCTATTGCTACAAATATACCCCAGCGAACTGGTTTTCTGGTCCAGGGTCACATATATTAAAGTATAATTTATTCCTGTGATGGCAAAGCTGAATTTTCAGCAGTTATTACTCACCTACAGAAATCATTCTAATACATATTTTGTGCTCAATTATTAATAGTTCTTATTATTAATGTTGATAACAATTTTTGCTTCTTAAGTGGAAACCATAAAACATCTTTTTCAGGATTCTTTGATTAGAAGAAAGTTCAAAAGAACAACATTTATTTGAAACAGAAAACATTTGTAAATGTCCTCACTGTCACTTTTGATCGATTTAGTGTGTCCTTGCTGAATAAAAGTATTAATTTCTTCCTTACCCCAAAACTCCTGAATGGTAGTGTATCATGGCTTCCACAAAAATATCAGACAGCAAAAACTATTTTCAATATTGATAATAATAAGAAATGTTTCTTGAGCACCAAATTAGCATTTTAAAATGATTTCTGAAGAATGATGTTACTTTTAAAAAGTGCTCAAGTAAAAAAAGTTATTTGAAATTGTAATAAAATTTTACTGTGTTTTTAATTAAATAAAGCAGCCTTGGTTCATTAAATTATTCCAAATTTTTGACCAGTAGTGTAGTCATTATGGTACTCACTCAAGACATTAATTTAATATACTATAATACTGTATCAACTTTTCTCTCCATTTCATCCTTCATTCCAGGTTTTCAAAGAACACCCTCTTATCCTGAATTATGAGCATTTAAACACTACAGCTGAGGACCCTTGGCACACAGTTGTCAACTATCAGAGACTCCTGGACAACGTTACAGGCAATATGTCTGTTGTGAGGTCCGTTACACACCGGCCTTATCCCAACACAGCTCTTCTGTCCATGTGTCTCATGTTTGGCTGTTTCTCTATTGCATACTACTTACGCATGTTCAAGAATGGCAAATTCCTGCCAGGCAAGGTAAATAGACTGTTGCAGATTGTAATCAAAATTTGACAAGCTGACTTTATTGCAGTCTTCATTGAGTAGGTTCCATTTATGTAAAGAACTGAATGTTTGATGAATAGATTCGACGTTTGCTTGGTGACTTTGGAGTTCCCATTGCAATTTTCCTCATGGTGGCTATCGATATCAATATTGAGGATGCATACACTCAGGTATGCTTGTAAATATTATTTAATTCTAATAGGAAATTCTTATTTTAATTTTAGATGAGAATTAGATTCCTTTATAGACAGATGACACTTTTAGGATACCAATTCAGATCCAGTCCTATAAAGTTACTGTCTTGACCTCTCTGACCTTTGACTTGTCTCACAGAAACTGGTGGTGCCTAAGGGTCTTCAGGTGTCCAACCCTAAGATGCGGGGATGGTTAATCAACCCTATGGGTGAACACAAGCCCTTCCCCATATGGATGATGTTCGCCTCTGTTGTCCCAGCTATGTTGGTCTTCATCCTCATCTTCCTAGAGTCTCAGATTACCACGTGAGTGATGTTTTCTGAAGGAAGATGACTAAAGGTTCTTTATTGACAGAGCACAACATGACAATCAAAATAGGCCAATCAAAATATATTTACTTTTTTTTTTAGTAACATTTACGGTTATGTGGAGTACATGGAAGCGTGTTTCCGCCATAGGATGGAAAAATAAATAAAAAAGGCAACTGTGACTTTTTATAGTTTTATCTTCTCTGAGAAGAAAAGGCAGAATTTTGAGAAAAAAGTAGTGAATGTAAGATTAAAAGTTTTAATTACCATATTTGTTTTTTATTCTGTAGCAAAAAAAAAAAAAAAGAGAATAGTGAGATGTAAAATCATAATTATGAGAAAAAAAAGTTAATGAGATATAAACTCCGAATTACAAGATGTAAACTTGGGATTGAGAGGAAAAGTCATAAATTTGCATTTATATCTTTATATTTATATATTTTTTCTTCTCAGAATTTATATCTTGCTAATTTTTTAAATCAGAATTGTGAGATAAAAGTTGCAATTAGCTTTTTTTTAACCTGTGTAGGATGACACAGTGTGGCAAAAATTGAAACAAAGACATTATCTTTGAATAATGATTTGATTTATTGGTAACACTTTAGGGACCAATTCTCACTATTAACAAGTTTCTTATTAGCACTATTATTAACATATTGGCTGTTTATTAGTACTTATAAAGCACATATTCTGCATGACCATATTCAACTTCCCTAATCCTACCCAACACCTAAACTTAACAACTACCGGTTACACTTTATTTTAAGTTCTTCTTGTTACAGTGTAATTTTACATTTAAAACTGAGTAATATTAATTATCTACATGTACTTACTATATGGTTGGGTTTGGATTAGGGTTAGTTGCATGTAATTATGCATAATTTATTGTTATTATAATAGTAAGTACATGTAACAAGAACACCTTTAAATAAAATGCTACCCAACTACCTTACTATTAATAAGCAGCAAATTAGGTGTTTGTTGAGGCAAAAGTCGTAGTTAATGGTTTGTTAATAGTGAGAATTAAAGTAAAGCGTGACCGATTTATTTAAAATGATTTCATTTATAAACAAATCTTTTCACTTGTCTCTTGTTTTTCAAGACTAATTGTGAGTAAACCAGAGAGAAAAATGGTCAAGGGTTCTGGCTTCCACATGGATCTTCTCATCCTGGTGAGCATGGGAGGTCTGAGTGCCATATTTGGCATTCCTTGGTTGAGTGCCGCAACTGTAAGATCCGTATCCCACGCCAATGCCCTGACTGTCATGAGCAAGGGCCCAAAACCTGAGATTCAGAAGGTTCTGGAACAGAGAGTCAGTGGAGTAGTGGTGGCTTTGCTTGTTGGTATGTTGACAAACTTCTAAACTTCTTCTAAACATGGTTCTCACAATACTGCGCTTTCTTACAGTACATTAAAATCTTCTTTGTCTGTCCTTTTGCAGGTCTGTCCATTCTCATGGAGCCCATTTTAAAAATGATTCCTATTACAGCTCTGTTTGGAATCTTCCTCTACATGGGAATCACATCCCTCAGTGGCATTCAGCTTTGGGATCGAATGCTGCTCCTCCTTATTCCCAAAAAGTATCACCCAGATGAACCTTATGCTACAAAAGTATGTGTCTCTCAGAAGTTCTCACATCTTCCATTACTCTGTTGGAGTATATTGCATTTCAGTTTTCCTTCTTGTGAATGTTTCATACTCAAGGTCGGTTGCCTTTTGCATGTAAAACCAGTTGATCCTGGTCTCTGTCTCCCTCTGCAGGTCAGCACCAATAGAATGTATGTTTTCACTGCTATCCAGATGGCGTGTCTGGCAGTCCTGTGGATAGTGAAATCGAGCCCTGTGTCACTGGCTCTACCATTCGTCCTGATACTCACCATCCCTCTGCGCATGTTCATGACTGGACGACTTTTCACTGAGCAAGAGATGAAATATGTAAGTGGCGCACTGACTGAGACAAAACATATGTTAATTGCAAGTTAAAGGCAAAGTGCATTAAACTTACTGCCATTGGATTTTCAAGCTATTCAAGTTATATATATTAAAATGTAATTTGTGATGGCAAAGCTGAATTTTCAGCATCATTACTCCAGTCGTCGGTGTCACATGATCCTTTAGAAATCATTCTAATATGCTGGTTTTGTGTTTGATTATTATCAGTTATTATTGGTCCTCAATTATTAATAATGGTTCTTATTATTATTAAAGTTGAAAACAGTTTTTGCTGCTTTAATATTTAAGCGGAAAACATGATACCTCTTTTTCAGTATTCTCTGATTAATAGACAGTTCACAGGCTCTTATTCAAATGCCTAATATGTAGAAAATGCAAGAAGCCAAAATGTTTTGGTCCTGTCACGTTCAGTTATAAATTGCATGAATTACGTATATGATTCACCCTCGTGTGCCTATAATTTCAAAATAGTCAACTTTGACAAAAAGGTTGAGTAGTTCGCTTCTGCAAATGTAACTGTTTATTTTTAAAATCTTGATGTTAAACTGCTCTCATTTTAGTTTTAAGATTTCTCTGAATTACTCATTAATTAATCATAAAAATGAAAAAAATGTCTGAGTACGTGTACAACTGATTTGATATTGTATATCAATGCCGTGATGATAAACATCAGAACAAGCTGAAAGAGTCGGTATAAGCTGGTTAATGAAAAAAAGTTCTGAAATTTCTGAAACCACTGTTCCAACTCAGTCAAGATTTATGAAAAATTAGACTTATTTGTGAAGAGCGTTTCTGTTGCATCAAATGATTCTTCAAACAAAAACAAAAAATCTTCAAAGTTGTTGTGTTCCACTGAAAAAAATAATACCATACAGATTTGGAAATGCACAAGGTTGAGTAAATGATGACAGCGTCTTAATTTAAGAACTTTATATCTTCAATACAGCTTGACGGTGATGATGCCAAGGCAACATTTGAAGAGGAGCCGGGAGTGGATGTGTATTCTGAAACACAGATGCCGTTATAGATCATTTTCATGGAACCGAAGTCATTTTTCACAATCAATTTATTAGAGTGCATCCAGCATATAAAATTGTTTTGACCATTTCAGCCCCCTTTTATTGCAACTTTGACAAAATTTAGGGATTAAATGGTAACACTTTATTTTAGGGTCTCTTAACTAGTTGCTTATTAGCAGGAATTGAGGGAAAAGTCACAGTTAATAGTGAATTAGTGTTCCCTATTCTAAAGTGTTACCGATTAAGTTTTATAATTTTTGGTGTGTGTGTGTCTGTTAATTGTTGTTATAATGGTCCGTTACAGTTCTTGCAAGTACTGACATTGATTAAGGTACTGTATTATGAAAATGCACATAGGACCAGCTCATCAAAAAGATATGATATTGCTCTTGCATTATAAAGAAATAATTTTTATGAATACTTTGTGTTTTAGGAGGAGTACGTAGCCTATATTTACTTCCTTTTTTTTACTCCCTTCATATAAAGGTATGGTGTTGTTGCCAAATCTACATCAAACACACGATTATTTCTTTTCCATGTTACAGGCAAATAAGACAAACAGCCAATGTGACATGAATGTGAAATATTTAAAATATATATAAAATAAATTCTGAAAACATATGCCTGGTAGTTTGTTGTTTTGCTGTATTATCACCATCAAAAAATGATGTAACAGCCTATTGGAGCCTACATTACCTTAACCTTTCAGACGCAGCTCATCATCCACGCTAACAAACCAATACATTTTTACTGTAATAAAATAAAAATGAAACTGCTCTTTTCGAATGGATTAGGCCTTTAACGATGTCTTTATAAATGTTTTGAAGTGTTCAGTTTGGTGGAATGGCCTTTCAATAGAGGGGAAGAAATCTCTCAGGTTTTTTCATTTGTGTTTTTCAAAGATAAATTCAAGTCTGTTGTAGGTGGTTTTCAAACCCTGCTAAAAAAAAAAAAAAACAATAGAAGCCCAATAGAAACCATCAGAGAAATTCCAATGGTTTCCATTAAAATACCATTATAAACCATTAGCATTTTCCTTTTTGTAGTGTGTTTTGGGCATTTTTCCAATAGGATTTAACATCCCACCAATAGAATCCATCACATACCAGTAGACACCATTATAGTTTCCATTAAAACCAATACAATTCCCATTAAAACCATTACATGTTCTATTGTATTTTGGGCAGGGTTCTATGAGGATGAGTAGGCTACTGAAGAGAAGATTTTAATTTTGCGGTCCACTAGCCTCTAATCTAATCAAATCTCTTTAATTTCATGAAATTTTTTTTTACAGATTTAGACTAAGATTTATAATGTGCTCCCCTAATTTTTCAGATCGTTCTATCGCTTATTGACTACAAAGTAACAGTTAAAGTTTTATTTGTACATAGAATTTGTACAAATTTAAAAAGAATTCAATATTATCATGTGTATTATTGTCTTATAGTGAATAAAATAGCACATTTTGTGCAAACTACAAATCAGACCTAACATACCTTGAACTCCGCTTAGTGAAACTAGTTTTTTTTTTTTTTTTTCGCTTAGTGAAACTTGAATCAGTTGATTTCCATTTTCCTCCTTTCAGACCTGGCTAGGCGATTCAGCGGCGAGGCGTTCGGAATAAGTTGAACGGGGATCGATTGGTCAGGTCTGAGTAAAGGGAAATGGAAGTCTGCAGACGGGGATAAGAGATTGAAATCCGAATGTGGAACTTTGTTTTTGTCTATGAGGAAATACTTTTAGGGAAATGTCTCTTCGGACCTTTTGTGTGTGTTACCTTTCATGCGCAAACCATTAACTGGACAAAGAACTAGTAGATTCCCATCAGGTTTGTTTATTGATTTGATCAGATGAGCAGCCTCAGTCAGTGCAGTGAACAGACCGACAACAGCAACAGCCTCCATTCCAGAGCTGGTGAGTGACAGTAATGTCCATATAATGCAGATAAACGATATAGATCACATCAAAGCATGTGTTGGGATTTTCACGGTCGTTTTTTAAGTACAAATTCTTACGACTCGAATTCAAGTCAGTATTGTTAAATCCACTAGACGCAAACCTTACCTTGTGAATGTTCTCATAATGATACAGTTTTTGCATCAATCATGTTTAATCAACATATCTTGTCTTTTATTATCTTATGCCATTAAAGCGTTTTAGCTTATGTGTTTAAGCTACTGAACGGAACCTGATATTTCAGTCTGTAGGCGAGCGAGACGGGATGTAACGTTACATGTTATTGTGATCAGTCGATTTGTTTGATTAAAATATATGTTGTTTCATACAGTTATTAATATGCAACAACCTTTATCATTGCGAGTGTGTTATTCAAGGCAATGCAACGACGTATCATTGGTTCTTCTAGCAGTTGCTCTTTACAGTAGCGTGTATCGTTAATACAGTCGATTATTCATAATATCACAAGCAAATGCAGAACTACATGGTCAGGACTTTCGTTTTGTGTGACGAATTTTTAAAGGCAGACGGAATGAATCCCATATTGCTGTCTCATGCCCTGCCTGTGTCTGTATTTGTCTTCCTTTGTTTGGGTTGTTGTTGTTTCAGCCTCTCCTCAGCCCATGACTGCTGCACTACAGCATGTAGACAGCAGTGCTTTCTCCTGGAGCTTTTGCAAATGAAAATGGAGGACGTGTCTCTGTCCAGTATGGACAACAGTAAGATGGAGGTGAGTGGGTACGCCTTTGTTTTCCATATGTTATATTCTGCATAATTAGATCTGTGTTGAATAAACAAACACATGTGGGTGTTTCACCTCTGCGTCTTGAAGCCTGTCTCGTGGTATACATTTTACACACATTTCATTGGTTTTTCCAAATGATGTGTCTAGTGAGCGCGTTGCGTATGTGATGTGTATCCCTCTGAAGGTTACAGTGTGTTTCAAGCGTGTTAATACATGCGTGTGTTGTGCCTTCTTCCACAGGGCTTTGCTCAAGAGATCCTGTCTGACCTGGTGGAGGACGCCTGTTTGGGTCTTTGTTTTGAAGTTCACAGGGCTGTCAAACAGGGATACTTTTTTCTGGATGATACAGACCAGGAGAGTATGAAGGACTTTGGTGAGAGTTTCACATGTTTCTTAAATACGACATTGAATTTGCATTCTGGGACTTAACGCACGTTCACACAAAGAATCATAACTATAACAATAGCTATTAGCGTTCACACAAAGACACAATAATATTCCATCAATTATAAGCACTTTGCTTGAGCTCTTTAAAGCACGATGGATTCTGTCGATTTTTTTTATCCTTCATCAGCTGGAAAAAAAAAATAGTTTTGAAAGTCATTTCAACGATAGCGTTCCTCTGTAATGTTATCATTAGGTTTGTAGTGTGAACCTTGCTATTCTTTAAAATTTATAATGGTTTTTAAAACTTTATCTTTATCATCCAGTCTTGTTTTGTAATGTAAATTATTTTCCTGGCCATTTTGAAAAGTTCACAAACTTTCTCTGATATGACTAGAGTTAGATGTAAATTTTTATAATGACTTTACAGCATTATAACTTTAAGGGGTGATCACAACAAAATTGTGCAGGTAAAAATGTCCTTTGTTTAGTGTCATTGGTTTAGGGGTGTATGAATCACAGCTCACACAGAGGTCACTTTCAAACAAAGCAGCTTTCAGTTGCTCAAGGCAGCAAATTTAAATCATTTTCCCTATGAAATCTGCGCCCTCATGTGAAATTCCTGATTGTGTGGATTCCAATTGACAAAAACTGGATTTCACCCTCAAAAATCATCATTTTATTTTGAGCCCATTACTACTGTCTTCTGTGAACCACAAAAAAACTTGATTGATTTTTTTGAAGAATGATTGAAATTTTGAGGAATGTTCACACTGCTCTTTTCCATCAAATGAGTGAATTGAATCTGCGCTGGCAGGGTGCTTTTACATTTGCTGTTGTGCATCCAGGTTGGTTTGGATGAAGTGAACACTTTTGTTTTCCGAACTCTGATGCACACCTGCAAGCAGAGAGAATATATATCTCATTACACCTTCATACAAAAATAAACTCCTGTGTTCTTTAAAACATTTATAGTACATAGACACAAGTGCTGTTATGTATCTGTGAACAAAACCAAAGGTTTAAAAAATAAAAGTATACAAGGCGAGCAGTTCTCCAGTGTTGTTGTTACCTCGCAACAGGGGTAAGCAAATGCCACTTTAATGGCGCAAAAGGACTGTTGTTCGAAATCAGAAATACAATGTGAACACAATCCAGCAGGGTCAGGGAGACTTCAAGAAATCAAACCAAATGTAAAAGCACCCTCAAGCTCTAAAAAATTATGAAAAACCATAAAGCAATCTTCATGACATTTGCATTATAATCCAAGATGTCTGAAGTCATACAACCAAAGTCCTTTTTAAGGAAAATTAGTTCACTTGGTAGCCATATTTGTAAAGGCAGCTATTTTGGGTCTGCAAGACCAGCTTCTGTCTACTTGAATGGAGAAATTCTCAAATCTCAAAAACTGCTTGCCAAACTCACATTTAAATGGCATATTGATATTTGATTGAAATTGTGTTAAAAGGCATATATTTCAGATATTAGTTTAGCCAATGTGTATGTGCAAGTACTTTCTCCTGTTCATTGGAATATGAGGGAACTATCTTGGTATATGGAGCTTTTTGGAAGAAGCCACCTTTAACCCACTGTCATTTGTAGAAATCGTGGACCAGCCTGGAGTAGACATTTTTGGGCAAGTGTACAACCAGTGGAAAAACAAAGAGTGTGTGTGTCCCAACTGCAGCCGGAGCATCGCTGCCTCGCGATTTGCTCCTCACCTGGAGAAATGCCTCGGCATGGGCCGCAACAGCAGTCGCATTGCCAACCGCAGGTATTCTGACTGAACATTCCCAAAAGAAAAATGTAATATAGATGTCACGTGAACTCGAGGCAAACGTTCATGAAGGGTTGGTGCTTGTCTGCATGTCTGGAATCCATTTTTGATAATGCTAGTCATGTGACTGCAATTTTGGAGCATGTGATGGTAATGCGTGTGTATATAAATGTATATTTAGAATTGCGAGTGGCAACAACACAAACAAATCAGAAAGCGATCAAGAGGACAATGATGATGTCAATGACAATGACTGGTCTTATGGCGCAGAAAAGAAAGGTGAGTCTGTTATATATCACCTTCTTTGCAATATTCTAGATTTAATCGCTAAATCACTCAAGGGATTTCACTGCATAACTATTTATGAATGTATGCGTGTTGTTGTATTATTTTAACATTTAATATTTTGCTTTCTAGCCAAGAAGAGAAAGTCAGATAAGGTATTTTTACATTCTTTGAAACAACCTGTACACTTGGTAAGTTTGTTTTAATGTTACAAATGTTCTGTTTGCTCTTAGATGGCCTCTCAGTATTTGTAGCCACAGGATCTGGTGCAAATTAGATGTAGAATTAGTTTATTAAAGGATGTAGAATTCTTATCCACAATTCCTGTCAACAAGAATGCTTTGGCTACTAGCTGTTAAATTAGCTCTGTAAAAAGTGCTGGACTGTAGCATATTGTACCTGCCTTTTCCATTACTGTGTCTTTTTTATTGGTTTTGTTTGCATATCCTGGCTGCAGGCTAATGTTTGATTGTTATTTTTATGCGCAGAATCCAAATTCACCAAGAAGATCCAAATCCATGAAACACAAAAATGGTAGGTATGTGCTTTCTTTCTTGTGTGAAATCTGCAATATTATATTCAAGTTTAAGGGCCCCGATATACTCACGGCGAGGTTCTTTTTCATTCTTCGCATAGAGGTTAAAAGCGGTGATTGAGCATCTGATCATAATGACAAGAATGTTTGCACAAGCTCAGTCTCTC
This sequence comes from Onychostoma macrolepis, assembly GCF_012432095.1. NCBI lineage: Eukaryota > Metazoa > Chordata > Actinopteri > Cypriniformes > Cyprinidae > Onychostoma > Onychostoma macrolepis. The sequence goes on from NC_081166.1 coordinate 23,852,841, forward strand.
CACTCAAACTTCATTCAAGTCAAATTTATTATATAGCACTTTATACAATAGATTAAAGGAATAATTCACCCAAAAATGAAAATTTTCTGAAAATGTATCAACCCTCAGGCCATTATATAGATGAGTTTGTCTGGAACACATTTGGAGAAATTTAGCATTACATCAATGGGTCCTCTCTAGTGAATGGGTGCCGTCAAAATGTGAGTCCAAGCAACTGATAGAAACATCACAACAATCAACAAGAAATCCACATGACTCCAGTCCATCAGTTAACATCTAGTGAAGCGAAAAGCTTGGTGTTTGTAAGAAACAAATTCATCATTAAGGCATTTTTAACATCAAACTTTTGCTTTATCTATAATATTGCTTTCTCCAGATAAAAAAAAATTTGTGTGAATCAAAAGAGAAATATGCACATTTGCAGCTGAAAACAGTTCTGAACAAAAATATCAATAGGTTTAGATTTGAGAGGACAACTGGGGATGGACTTTTTCACTGGAAGAAGAATTTTCTTTGGTGAACTATTCCAAGGTCTCAAAAAAGTGCAAAATGTTTTCGTGTATTAACCCTTCCTCAGTGCCATTTTGGGTGAAAACCTTTGCACTTTTTTGCGAATAATAAATGATATAAGCCTGTTGGGATCTATTTGGATGGGTGCAGATCTTTTTCGTCTTTATACCTTTTGTATTTTTTGGATCTATGCGTCTTATGTTATTACTGGCCTACTGGACTTTAGGACGAGTGTTTGGCGCTACGACCTTTTCTATTTGGTGAACTATTCCAAAAAATCGAGCAGCTTTACTGTGTCAGTGTTGTTTACAATTTCTTCAATTTCTGCTATAAAGCAGCTCTCCAGTGTGTTCATGTATTTACTCACTTCTAACCTCGACAGACTGAAGAGAAGAAACGAACTGGAGAAAATTTCCACGTCAAAGAAGGCGGAGCCGCAGAGTGCACCTACTCATTATGTAATCGTCATGGACCAATGGTAGTTCGAAGGCGTTTACCAGCCAGAGCAAACTTTTCCAGAAAGTTGGCTTTGGCAAGTCAACTGATTTTGTTCGAAATGACATCACAACAGTGCGTTCTTCAATTTCGCTTGAAGTATACGGGGCCTTTAGCGGCCATTCACACAGAGCGTGTTTTTGCATTGAAAAACGTGACGTGGGGAATAGGAAGAAATGCAAAGACACTTTCCTCTAGCTCAATTATCGAATATCTATCTAGTGCATGTTTACAAAAGGAAAACGATGGAAATGCAGTGCAGTGGAATGCAAAAACACAATCCGTGTGAACGGCCCCTTAAGTTGCATTCAGCAAGTTCGAGGTCCATTTTAAATGCTTTACATGCCAGTTAAAAATATTGTAAGTGATAATGTATGCTAACAGTCAACCGTTGTTGAGAATTTTAAAGTTATTGACAATAATTTAAAACATTTTAATTAACCGTCTGGTGAATGGTTTTCTTGAAGCTTTGCTGGGTCCTCCGTCTCGTGTGGAGAATCAGGACAGTTTGTGCGTGTTTCTAAGAGAGGAGACACTCTCTCAATAACACTGGGTATGAGGAGTCACTCACTACCCACAGTGCCACACAGTTCACTTTATCACAGGATTGTGTGATCTGAATTATGCTGATCAGTGGAGGAGATGTGGACTAATTCTTCTGTCATTCAGTTTACATGATTTTTTTTTTTCCATTTTCATCTTCAGAATTTTTTGCACAATCTCTCATATCCTGCTCATGCAGCTTTGATGGCTGGTCTCTCAAAAACGACACATCTAGAATAGAGGAACTTGCACGATTCTCTCAGGGAGGAAGTTAGAACTCATCATATCGGCAGTTGAGCTCTCCCATCACTAAGGTGCAGGATTCTTTCTAGATGAAATTGAAATGAAATTCTCATTCTGGGAGGATTTTACAGCAGTTAATGATGAAATCGTTAAAGATTTAATAGCAAAAAGTCCAGATCATAAATCAGTGTGAACAGTTTCCCATCAGGTAATTACTTTACAGTTTCTTACATTGTTTTGGAGAATCATGATCCAGTAGAGTATTTTCTTTTCTCTGTAGTTCAATAGCCAAAGTGTGGTACAGTTGTACTGTATTATGTCACTAGTTCTATAGCACATTATCATACTACATTTTTTTAATTATTATTTTCAGTAGTAAGTTATTGGTTACAAAGAGAGGAAAGACAGTTTGGCATAGATCTCCAAAAATAATTAAGGCTTGAGAATATCTTTATCATTGTAATTTTTTTTTCTTTTCTCAATTTTTTATGTATTAGATGTTTACAGTGTAAGGTGTCCTGTGCGGTCTCACTTTGTGACTGTGTATATATATATTTGACTAGGTGAAAGATGCTGCTATCCTGACCGTGAGCCATACGCTTATGGGCATGTCATCAATGTAATAAAAGATCAGAACTCTGAACATGCTTCATGTGTGTGCTGCAAATATTTATTTCAGAAATTAGGGTGTTGTAAAGGCAAAAATAAAGTTCCAGTCAATGCTTGAGGCTTTGGCTTCTTTTGGAACTATTTTTGTTGGCAGACAAGAAATATACAATTCACTGGCCAATTTTTGTCAGTTCTGTTTCTCAGAATTGGTTGTATGAGCTACCATTCCAAGACTCCTGATAATTAATACAAGAAGGGCAATTGTAGGAAAAATGCTATATGTCCAACAATGGCAACATTGCAGATGTTGAACATCCGTAATTCATAACTACTACTCGTATGCATGTGTGTTTATCAGCCACTAAAGTCTTTATGAAATGTAGTACCTAACTCGGTCTGTGATTTCAAACGCAGTGTGAAACTTTTCACTGTTCAAAGGAACACTTATATTTGGAAAAACATCGCTTTTGACTAAATCGAGTAGTACGGATACCCTTAGGAAAAATGTGTTGGTTTGTTTTTCTGGTCCCAAAATATAAAATAATCACTGCAAGTGAGGAAAACTTAATTTCTTAAAAAATAATAAATTATATTTCTTGACAATAATTGTTGTTAATTAAATACTTGATCCATGTGGGAATATTTTTGATGATTTTTTGAGTAACATTAGAGTAGGCTAAGTACAGACTGAAATAAATGGTAGAACACTTATGTTTATTTAACCACGTTTTGCCATTTTTTTTCATGTAATTTATTTCTGCATAATTTTGCTTACAGTAAAGCCATAAAGAAAGAAGAACAGTAAACGCACAAGAACAAAAATGTTTTGTAAAATAATTAATTGAAACCTGTTGCCAGGATTTTATTTTAAAATAAGCACACATTTACACTTGTTCAAATCCTTAACATGTCGGTTCTCTAATTAAATTAAATATAATTACTTGGCACTGAGGCAGGCCAGATTAAAAATGTAACCTTGTCAACAAATTGAGCAACATGAAGAATTGAGGGTATGAGCTGCACTTCCATATTCAAAACAAAAGGTCTTCTTTGTACATCAAATTAAACCGTTTGCGAGTGTAGTTACAATACATAAACTGTCGCCTGTTTAGAGGATTTGAGGGAAAGTTATTTGGCAACCCAGAGGGAGGAGATCTGAGAAGCCACACACACTGATAACTGTAGACATTGGTCAGGCTCTTAAAATGTTGTTGAGAGGCAACCATTAAGATAAATGGGGGTTTGACATGCTTTAAGAGGAAGAGATGACACACTCAACGGACATCGATCGACACTTGGCGACAGAAGAATATATAACATTAGATATTTGAACGCGATGCGGAAACGCGGAACTTTAACATTTTTTTGAGTGACTCAGTAACGATTTTGGATTTGTTTCTTAATTATTAGCGGGGGGAAATAATATAAAATGGCTTCTAGATCGGGTTTATCAGGTTTCCCCGTCAACTCCAGTACCCCAATAAACCCCAGCATGAACCCAATGAACCCGGGTCACAGCAGCGCCATGAGAATGTCAGCAATGCCGCAGAATTCACCCTTCAGAGGGATGGGCAGTACCCCAAACCAGTACCTCCAAGTAAGTGACGAAACCACTCTTTATTTGTTCTTTGAAGCGTTTAACATCACGCCATAGCTTCAGTTTTCACTTCTGCCCTAATATAGGAAGTGTCATAGCAACAATGACGATGTAATACCACATTTATGATAATAAACACTGTCAGAAAATACAAGGATGCTTCTTTACAGAAATAAAAAGACTGAAATTTTGAATTAATTATTTTTAAGAGCACTGTATAGTGAGGCCCTCGAAGAACAAACATCTACTTCCGCGTTTGAGTCCTACCATGAACACAACGCGCGTGCTTTAACGTTACTTTGAATATGTTACCTGCAAACAGTCGGGTCAGCAATTAACAAAAAGTACCGTGGTAATGCTATTCCATTTTTTAATATACAATGGTGGTGATACGATTATCTTTGGACTGGACATATAAGTTACCATTGTAATACCAAGGTGTTCGAACATAAATCATAGTAATAGTATTTACCACGCAGTTGCCGTGTACATCTGAGTATCATTACCTAATTATCCCATGAACTTATAAAGTTAAAAACCATCTGATATCATCACTTTACCATGGTACCGCCAAGGTATTTTGGTAACACTTTACTATAAGTTCCTATTACTTGGCTACAACAAAAAAGTCAACAAAAGAGCAATGCATTTCTTACAGTATTAATCCTTGTTAACATTTGTAAATTATATAGAAACTCTATTCATGTTAGCACAGGTTTTACAGATACAATATTTTATTTTAATAATGTATAAGAGGCCTAGTTCACCCAAACATTAAAATTTTGTCATCTTTTTTTTTTTTTTTTTTCTTGTTCCAAACCTGTATGAGTTTCTTTTTTCTGTTGAACGCAAAAGATATTTTGAAGAATGATGGTAATCAAACAGGTGACGGTAGCTACTGATTTCCATAGTATTTTTTTTTAAATCAGTGGCTACCGTCAGCATTCTTCAGAATGTCTTTTTTTTGTGCTCAACAGAAGAAACAACTTGAGGGTGAGTAAATGATGACAGAATTTTCATTTTTTTAGGTAAACTATCCCTTCAGTAAATGATGAAATTAACATTTAACTAAGATTAATAAGTGCTTTGGAAATATTTTTTTATAGTTAGTTCTTGTTAACTAATGTTACCGAATGTTAAAAATGGAACATTGCAAAGTTATACCATATTTTTGTTGAAGTCCTACTTAAATTTTTCAATTTGTCATACTTTACCTATAATAACAGTCTGCTATTTGTTAGTGTCACAATAATAATACTCAGATACTACAATCGTACCCACAGCGCCCGAGTATGTCACCGAGCCGAGGAATGCCGATGGGGGTCATGGGGTCAATGGGTTCACCTCTACCCGGTCCGTCTTATAGCGGAGCCATGCCCATGCGACCTGGGATGCCTCAAGCCGTGATGGACCCCACCCGGAAGAGACTCCTTCAGCAGCAGCAGCAACAGCAGCAGCCCGGGGGTCTTATGGGTCCGAGAAGGGGGTTAGTACATTTAGTATCAATATTTGTGCATGTATGGCCACAAATTTAAAGTTACAGTGACATTCATATCACGTCAAAGTTCCCATTGAAATCTGGGTTATGAGGCCTTATAAAAAAAGGAAGGTTTTAGTTTTGGAGCCCTAAGTAAAGTTTGTATTATATGATGTTAATAATATGGCATAAAATGGTCTGGTTCTACTATAGAGCAGGATGTCAGGTATGATGTCAAATCTAAGAAAAGCATAAGAAGCATATGATTCTGCTTACATGACAGTAAGTGTCCAATACTGAACCCAAAAAGTGTTATCTGCCAGCGGGTAGGCGTTTGTCTCTGGAAACCAAAGACTTCTTTGTCCTTCTATCTGAGAGACTCATTTGTTTCATTTTGCCAGCGTAGCTGTGAATTTAAAAAATGGTTTAAAGATGTCTCATGATATTAGCAAAAAGACTAAGCCACAGGGCAGATTAATTTGATATTATTGATCTTTGCTGAGGCATTTTGAACACCCCAAAATCGAAATTTATTAGTTGTTCACCCTCAAGATGTTCCAAACCCTTATTACTTTATTTATTCTGTCAGATATAAAAGAAAATGTTTTGAGAAATGTCCCAGTGTGGTCACCAAAACTGTTTGGTTACCCATATTCTTCAGAATATCGTCTTTTGTGTTCTCCAGAAATAGTCATAAAGGTTTGAAAAGATAAGAAGGTGAGGAAACGATGACAGAATATTTATTTCTGGGTAAATTATCTCTTTGACCATAAATATTAAATTTGGGCATTTGTGATACACACATGAACACTTTACACCTCAAATTAGTATCTAGTTGAGGAGAGATGTGCTATTATTGATCCAAGCAATTAGATGATTTTTGGTTTCGAAGGATAAAACAAGTGAAAATTCCACAGAAATAAGGACAAAGCAGACCAATCCAGTCACTTTAATAAGAATCCATGCGATCAGGAGTTTCACACAAGGCCAAAGAAGTTCCCCACCAGATTTTGCTCATGTTCAAGTTGGTCTCGCAGAACCTCTGTATTGTAACAGAAAAATACTTGTTTTGAAAGTAACATATGTGAAAAGTGACATGCATCACTACTGTTTTGACAATAGGCAATAGACCTTTTTTGTCGACTGAAATCTTGCTAATGCAACCACACCTTTACAATTATGGGGGGGACCTGAGGCAAAATCTTGTTTTATTTTAAAAGATAAGGCTCCTTATGAATTGTGTGAATCAATTGTTTTCCTTTTTAATGTACTTTAATGGGTTATAAGCAGGCCCAAATGGAATTGGTGATTTTTTTTTTCTTCTTCTCTGGTTTAAACAGTAAAACTCTCTTATTTATTGCTAAAAAAAACATTACTTATTTAGACAGAAATATTTAATAAAATATTTCTGCTAAGTTCAAATAATTGAGCATTTGAGCTCAATCAGAACTTAAGGAAAGATGCAGAATTTCCAACTTTTTAAATGTTTATTAAAAATAATAATTGCTTCATTGTAAAACTTGAGGACAAAGTGATATTTATGTGGCATACACTTCAATACTCTAAATTGTGCACACTGTGATTGAAATAATGTTTTAAAATATGTTCGTGTTGAGTCATGTTTCGTACACATCTGCTCTACATTTTCAGGGTGAAGAGGCGTAAGATGGCTGACAAAGTCCTCCCACAAAGGGTGAGTTTAACCAGAATAGTATAAGTCTGTTTTTTGTGATGCTGAAGTACATAGTTTATCAAGATTTTGGTGCTTTTCAGATCAGGGATCTGGTCCCAGAGTCTCAGGCTTATATGGACCTTCTGGCTTTTGAGCGAAAGCTGGACCAGACCATTGCTCGCAAACGAATGGAGATACAGGAGGCCATCAAAAAACCCATCACGGTATATGCAGTGTAGTAATTCAGAAATTAATTATTAGTTCAGCTATGTTATAGTTAACACCCCTCCAAAAAAAATTCACTCAATTCATTTACTCAAACTCATATTTGTCTGTAATTCATTCTTCGGTGGAACACAAAGATATTTTAAAGAATGTTGGTAACTAAACCATATTTTTATGACCAATGACTTGGAGTAACATAGGTTGAGTAGATGATGATAGAATGTCTTTTACTACTCACGTTTTTATAGGAAAAGTAAAAAATCTATTTATTATTTCAGTACATAGATTTATTATTTATTATGTACTTATTACCCCAATGCTCTTTGTTCTACTCTTCCAGCAAAAACGCAAATTGAGGATCTATATTTCTAACACCTACACGCCTGGCAAGCCAGAAGGGGAGGAGGCTGAAAAAGTGGCATCCTGGGAACTTCGAGTGGAAGGCAAACTCCTGGAGGATGTATGTAATGAGTTTGATTATGTGTTTGCTTATTTGCATGTGTGGGGAAACAAGGTGAGGGTCACACAGTAAAGAACTCCATTTACAGTGTTTCACAGCTAGTAACAGCTTTAGATAAAGCTGACTGTGTCGCCCCTGTGCTTAATGCTTTTTATTTGGCAGTCTTGAGTCTCTTGGTCTTTTGGCCAGCTTAACTGCACTGGCTCATGTCCTCAGCTCACTCCTTCAAACCAGATGTGCTCTAAGTTGTTCCATGTTCCCAAACTCTGAGGAAAAGGAATTGAAACTTTGGCCCATTTCGTGAAATTAGTCCAAAAATGTCTAAGTGTATATTTGCCAGCTGAAGACCTCTGGCTGTGCTGCTGCCACATGAAAAGAGGAAATGATTCTTTCTTTTTCTTCACTTTCTTCTGCCTCAGTGGTCATAAGTTGAGTGGTACTGCAAAGGGAGGGACAGGCAAGGCATTGCGCAAGCACGTACTGGTGCAATAGCTGTTTGTGACTAAGTGTGTGCTGCTTCTAAAATAACTCCCAGTGCGGTCAGCTCCTAACAATGCAGTTTCAATCAACGGCATGAACGCATTGAAAAAAGATCTTGTGTTCTCTCTCCCCTTTTCCCTACTTATTTATCTTTATCTTTGTCTTTATCCTTAGCCTGGGAAACAGAAACGAAAGTTTTCATCCTTCTTTAAAAGTCTGGTTATTGAACTGGACAAAGAACTTTATGGCCCAGACAACCACTTGGTGGAGGTATGATATTATAGAGTTGTATGTTCATATTTTATATATTACAAGTCTGAATTAATATGTCCCACAATATGAGTAAATCTACTTAAATCCTCATGATCATGATGACCTCATCAAACACAACATGAAAATTCTGGCATCATTTACTCATCGTCATGTACTGTCTTACAGCAAATTCAGCCATTACATCTGTAGTCATATCTTTTTCTGTATGTCTTAGTGGCACAGAATGCCTACAACTCAGGAGACAGACGGATTTCAGGTGAAGAGACCAGGGGATGTGAATGTGAAATGTACTCTCCTTCTCATGCTAGACCACCAGGTATATCATACACACACACACACACACACACACACACACACATATATAAAGGGTATTTATCAGGCTTGCGGCTAAAGATGCATTACATTAAATGTATTACATTTAGATCTGCTCAGGTTGCATCCAAGATTTCTTTTTACATGTTGTTGTTTTTTTAAGCATAATTTTGAGCATTAGAACACAGTTAAAAATATGAATGCAATGGCAAATCAGAGCTATGTAGATTAGTCACCAGGGATTGAATAAATGTAAATTTTAACAGCTAGACAACAAACTTTATTTTAAAAAAAATTTAATTTTATAAAAGTTACTTTTGCAGACATGGACTAAAAGCTAAAAAACTAATGGGGTCTTTAAAAGAAAATCAGACTTCAGTTTGATCCATTTCCTAAGTTTGTTTGTTACAAAGTGTATAGTCGCATCTCTTTAATGACATGATGAACTATCATCTTACTTCTCCTTCTACTTGACTTAGCCTCCGCAGTATAAGCTGGATCCACGCCTGGCACGACTGTTGGGCGTACACACTCAGACCAGAGCCAGTATCATGCAGGCCTTGTGGCTCTACATCAAAAACAACAAGCTGCAAGACTGCCATGAGAAGGAGTACATTAACTGCAACCGATACTTCAGACAGGTACCCAAAATGTTTAGCCCTCTTAGCAAGAAATTACATTTAGCTTCTTCTTACAATTCAAAAGTTCTTGACCAAACCCAAAACTAGGGTTCGGCGATGTCAACAAAATTGGTATCAGACAATGTCTACAGTGAAACATTACGATGGACGATGACATCGTGGAGGTGGGGGGGTGGGGTTGTGCTCCTGAAGTGTGAATCCGTATTCCGGAAAACAAATAAGGATTGCTAACGGTTGCCTGTAAAATAAAACCTAAAATTTTACAGTACATAAAATTTACCTTGCCACATAAACAGAGTAAGGAGAGATGACTGAGGACGATGGCGAATGATTTGCAAATCCTGAGCACCACTGAAAAACATATAATCTTGTAAAATGTGTGGTAAGTACTACCACTCCGTAGTAGGCTATACACAGAGCATTTGCGATTGCAAATCTTGAAAGTAAAAGTGAAACTAAAAGGCGATCGTGCATTCAAAAGCAGTTTCAATGCCAGGCATAATAGCGTCTCCCTGATGCCTGCAATTTCTATACGGTTTAATTATCCAATGATAAAACTGCGAGAGAAAGCATTGAAATACATATTTTCCTCCCGTCTCGTATTTATTCCCTTTAAAGGGATAGTTCACCCAAAAATGAAAATTTGATGTTTATCTGCTTATCCCCAGGGCATCCAAGATGTAGGTGACTTTGTTTCTTCATTAGGACACAAACAAAGTTTTTTTTAACTCAAACCGTTGCAGTCTGTCAGTCCTGTAATGCAAGTCAATGGGCACACAATCTTTGAGAGTAAAAAAAAACACATACAGACAAATCCAAATGAAACCCTGCGGCTCGTGACATTGATGTCCTAAGACACGAAACGATCGGTTTGTGCGAGAAACTGAACAGTGTTTCAGTAACACTATGTCCAACTGCCCTGAGCGCGTGCACGGCATCCGGGGCGTGACGTCTGAATGTGCTCTGGCGTAGTTTACGCAAGCAAAAAATTCCACGTTGTCTGATGATACATCAAAATCGTCTTCCATTGTGATGACCTGTACTTCTAAATATCTTTAGATCTTCACAGTGGCAGGGAACACTTCCACAATCTCTGTGCACTGTGTAAACAATGAGTGACGTATACGTGCGACAGATCGCTTCCGGTGCTTGCGTAAACTACACCAGAGCACATACAGACGTCACGCACCAGATGCCGTGCACGCGCTCAGGGCAGTTGGACATAGTGGTGTATTGGAGATAAAAAATTATAAAAATACTGTTCAGTTTCTCGCACAAACTGATCGTTTCGTGTCTTAGGACATCAATGTATCGTCACGAGCCGCAGGGTTTAATTTGGATTTGTCTGTGCATGTTTGTTTTACTCTCAAAGATTGTGTGCCCATTGACTTGCATTATAGGACTGACAGACTGCAACGGTTTGAGTTAAAACTTGTTTGTGTTCTACTGAAGGAAACAAAGTCACCTACATCTTGGATACCCTGGGGGTAAGCAGATAAACATCAAATTTTCATTTTTGGGTGAACTATCCCTTTAAGGGTTCCGTAGTACACGTCATTTTCTTTCTGAACACGGTATTGGGATGCGGGGGGGAGGGATCACGATGCCGGCTCAGCATTGTGATGTCTATCAGCCATTGGCGATGGTCGATGGCATTGTCTATCGGCCCAGCCCTACCCAAAACACTAAAGCTCAGTTTAAAACTCATGAGAAAAGAAAAGCACTGCTGAAACCTTATATCTAAGCTTTTCATTTGGCACTGTCTGACACAACATGCTTTCACTTGCCTCTAAGCCGTTGGTATTACTGGCACAGCTGTGCACTGGTTCACATTGTACCTAAGTGATAGATAGCAATTTGTCTTTTTCCAGAAGTAGAAACTGCCCACTTCTCTTTGTAGTCTATATGCTTCCACTTAATCAGAATTCCTTGAAACCAAGTAATCAGATTACATGTATTCACTTTCCCCTGTTACTCTGACACTCAAATCTGCATTAGCTCCTGTGTTACCAACTCCTAACTCAGAATCCTGTCCATCTTTAGAAACAATGGTAATTTCATCTAGGAAATGGAACTTTTTAATTAGCAACTTATTGAAACACCTTGCTTAGTGCCTGTAGTTTTCTCATTGTCTTCAGAATCACGTACCAGATTGGCTATGCCCACTGTAGAATAGGTCATTCCAGGATGACACACGAGTTTTTAATACTAGCAGTAGGTCCTCCAACATGTTCTCTCTGCCAAAACCCTTTATCTCTGAAGCATGTTTTATTAGCGTGTGCTGGTTTTAAACCTGTGAGAGAACTTTTTTTTTATTGTTTTAGCGAAAATAAATTTGAAAAATCTAATATAATTTGTTATAAAAAAAGAATTTCTCCATGAAAATAGCCACAGAATCTGGCATGGCGTTAAACACACATAAACAACCAAACAAACTTCAGAATCAGGTTTAGTACTTGGTGTGAGATAATTATTGCATGCCTTATTTAAAGGGATAGGTGGTTATACTCAGTGGTTATACTGAGTCATGAAACTGAACCGAACTGCTGTAATCCTGCAGATTTTTGGCTGCCCCAGGATGAGATTTTCAGATATACCGATGAAACTTGCCAGCCTCCTTCAGCACCCTGACCCCATCGTCATCAATCATATCATCAGGTATGTGTTTGTGGTTCCTGTTCTCTTTTGTTACTCAACAGTTACTTTCCATGCTGTTTTGAAGCTACAGGTCCAATGTTCAGTAACACTAATGTTTCTGAATATAGTTTGCACCTATATATGAATTTCTTAGCAAAAGTAAAATTGTATCTATTTTAAATGGGTGAATTTACCTGAATTGGGAGGGAAAAGCAACTTGTGTCCAGCATACATGTGAACTCCTGTTAGAAAACTTTGTAAGAAATACTATTGAAAAAATTGAGTTACTGAGTTAAAGAGAAAACTTGTTTCCACAGACTGCACCCGAGCTGTAATACACACATAAATGATACACACATATTTCCACCAAATACAAATATACAGAGTCCGTGCACATGATATACACATCCTGCAGCAAATATGCGTCAGCAGTCCTACATGTATATTACCCAGGAGGTAGTAGCACCAACAAAACAATATAACTTTTAAATTACACACTCCCCGGTTTCTGTGAATTTAACATTCTAATAGCAGAGGGTACAAAACTTTTCAGTATACAACTGTCATATAATTCTCATACCTTCATCTCATAGTTTTAAAGACTATTCTATAATCGAAAATGTGTAAAATTGTAAAGTATAGATTTGTAGAATGACAATGATTTGTCTGAATGTTGTTTTTTGTGTCTGCTTTATTGCTGTATCATTTTGTCAGTGTGGATCCCAATGATCAGAAGAAGACTGCATGCTTTGATATTGATGTTGAGGTGGACGACCCTCTGAAGGCTCAGATGACCAGCTTCCTGTCATCCACAACTAATCAACAGGAGATCACTGCCCTGGAAATGAAGGTGTGTGTGCAAGGACATAAAAGACACCTCATGTAAATTATTTTCCACCCAATCTGAAGTTACTTGCATATAGTTTTTAACCAAACATTTTCATTCTCCATAAGATCCATGAGACTATTGAATCCATCAACCAGTTGAAAACCCAGAGAGACTTCATGCTCAGCTTCAGTAACAACCCACAGGATTTCATCCAGGACTGGCTCAAGTCTCAGAGCCGAGACCTCAAAGTACTTTCAATTTCTCTCATTGGATTTCCTTCAGGCTTCTTTTATTTGCCATCCGCCATTCATGGATGTTTTGTCTTGGTTTATGCAGTTAATGACAGACACTGTGGGAAATCCAGAGCAAGAGAGAAGAACCGAGTTTTACCACTCACCCTGGGTCAAAGAAGCTGTTGGACGCTATACATTTTCAAAGGTGAGCAGTGAGCAATTGCTATTTCCTTCCATTACAAGACACATCAGTGGTTGGTTGCATAACCTGCTTAGACTAATCTTAAAAAGTTAGTTGTCAAATTTTTTTTCTTCAAGACTGGTCATAATTTTAAGTCAGTTAAAAATCGGTAGATTGGTCCAATTTGACTGATTACCCCTTGGTTAACTGCTAGTTACACAGTCTTAATATAGTTTCTATGTTTATGCAACTGCTATAGTATCTATAATAGTGCAATGTTTTGATTTTCAGGTCCAGCAGAGGAGACAGGAATTGGAACAGGTACTGGGAATCCGACTCACTTAAGAGGATTCAGACTTCAAATCCACAGTCACCCGAGGAATTGGCTCAGCAAATACAGATGTGAATGAAGCTTTCTGTTTGAAAACCAGTGGAGGAACTTCATGTAGAAGTTTGGGTGCTGGCATTGTTTAGTATATTGCTTATCAGTTTTAGCACTTGTGCTATTACACATCTGGCCATATAAATTTCAAATGGTTTTACAGTAACTGGAACTTCAGTACGTATCTTTCTTTTTGCATTCATTTTCTGATTTTCTCTTATATATTCTGAAAATGAGGCATCCAGTTCATGATTCAGTTTGTTGACATACTCATCTTTGCTATTATTACATCTTTTTTGTATATTTTACAGTAAGATATACAGTACTGTAGCTTGTTGGCTAAAACCCCTGTAGGTAACTGATGCAACAGTTTCTTTTTGTTCATAAATTTGTGTTTATAGTAGGAATTGCCAAATTCAATCAATTGCCATTTAATTTTTGAAAGGTTTCTGACTGCAAAGGCTATTTTTACAATTGAATTGCAGTTTTTGAGTTAAGATGCAGTTACTTATAATTAAGTAGACTAGTAATGAAAATGCAGTGTTTTTCTTCAATTTTCAATATTGTGGAGTTTTCCATTTGGTCTCTCAGGAAAATATGTGCTGCACTGCATTCAAGAGCCATGTTTTTGTGTTTCCACCCCAGCGGGAAATCCAGCACATTTGGTTGTCCAGCTGTTTTAGTTCAGTGTACCAGACTTTCTGTCTTCATCTTGTTGGTGTGTTTACAGATTTTTTTTTTTTTAGCATTGAAAGTCCGCTGAAGTGGCAGAGACCATACAGCAGTGACCGAATTTGTGAAAGCTATACACACTTCATTTGTGCAAACCATCAACATATTCTTATTTTTCCAAGTATTCAAGCCATATTTTTTACTTTCTAATAAGTAGTTCAGATCAGTGTATACTTCTACATTCCAAACAGCTGATGGAAAATTTCTGTTTAAGTTGGATTTAATATGTGGTCATTCATATTGGCGGAGTCATTTGTGTTTTTAAGTATCGATGACAGCAAGTTAAATTTTCCATTAAGGAATATAGCAGGTTCAAGTTAAGCCCTATAATTTGTGACATGCTGCTGATAACCACAGAAAATACTTTCAACTTTCAGTTCATACAGTGGTCAAAAACAAAATGTGTTGATATTTATGTGCTTAAAATGAAATTCTAACTTTTAAATGCATTTCTAAGTAATGGGTTGAAACAATTTTGTGTTAATCGACAGCACGTCACAGATGTTGTCCATAGAGCTGAACTCTGAATTTTCCTCATTTTGTTCATAGCTGAATTACTCCGTATTAATGCTGATCTGAAATGCAACAAGCTATTGTTCCTTTGATTTACTTGTGAATGGATTGAGCTTTTTTGTGTAAATGCATTTAAGTTCTTACAACTTAAGTTCTGTTTTATATTTTTGTATCAATCAAGTGCTTATCTTTTGTACTTCTTTTTTTTTTTTTTTTTACTGGAAAATCAAAGTATTTTAAACAATAAAGTTTCCATAAAGGGGAATTCACATGTGAACGTATTTTTGATCATAACATATTTTTTATTATATTTAATGTTCTGAAAGACTGTTAACTTCAAGGAATTTGAAATGTTATCATCAGATAAAATATTGAATTCAAAAGTAAGAAAGCCATGTGTGTTTCTGTCTACTAGAAGGTAGACCGTTTGCTAGATAAAGCCAAACGCTGATCATGTTGATGCATGTAGTGTCTGGTTAATCTGGTAATACCTGTCTCCATTAATACCTCACCTGTTCTACAGACTTGGAGTGGTGCATTTTAGAACTGTTTTGTTGGGGACTCTCAGTTACATCTTGTAACACAAGACGAATGTGGGAGACTTGAGATGGCTAAACTGAAAAAAAATAAGTTTGAACAGTCATTGTTGGTCTGTTTGTTAAAGCTATTACAATGTAAACTGTATAATTGTGGTTTAAGTCTTTCCTCATACTATGGCAAGCTGTTTTAACATTTAATCCTTAAAATGTACTAGTATCTATTTTCATGCTATTGGTGCTTATTTTTTTAAATACTGCTGCCGCGTTCTATTTATGACATATTGACACAAATTTCAGATGATTTTCAATGGTCACTTTGTGCAGTGTAGACAGACTTTAGCTGTTGCGTTGCGGTGCGGCCCGGTGTCCGGTGTACACACAGTGTAAGCCTTCTTTTGTTCCACAGACGTTATCCTCTTTTGTTTTTTTATCCGCCATCTCTATCTTTCTGTCATCGCACGGCTCGGCTAATGTCCATCATGTGCATTGAGCGCTCTCTCCTCGCATCATGAGTAGACACGCCCCTTACTGCTGATTGGCTACAAGTTTGTTTTGGTACTGGCCCGACTCAGTTTTCTAAAGCGTTTTTGAAAAAGTACATACCCCACCTTTAATCATATCATATAATAAAAAATCTTTTGTTGTTACTACTGTAAATCTTTACTCAATTATTATGGGATCTCCTTCAATGCTTTCAGAATCATTACTTTTTTAAATGATTTTGTTTCTGTATTTTAAAATATATTTATTAACATTTTAATGACAGTATATTTATTGAACAAAAAATAATTTTTATTTTTCAAAATAAACAGAACAAGTATTAACTTAGACATTATTTAAAATAGTGTGCAGGGTAAAAGGCCCCTCTTGCCACTTTTATAAGATTTTTAAACAACATAAACGACTTGATTTATTTTCACACAAAATCTGTTTCTCCATTAATGTTCAATACAAACGTGTATATTTGTTCTGCAATTATACATTTTAGGCGCGGTGAATAGCACATTTTTTCTTAAGGTGTGCCTTTAGCCCGTTGTACCCTACTAGTTGCACAAAATAGTATGAAAATAGACACTAGCACGTTTCAAGGATTAAATGTTAAAACGGCATGCCATACTCTGAGTGTCCAGTTACCCCAGGGGTGTTAAACTCAGTTCCTGGAGGGCCTCAGCCCTGCATAGTTTAGTTCCAACCCTGCTCCACCACACATACCATGTAGTTTTCAAATAAGCCTGAAGGACTTGATTAACGTTAGCTACATCAGGTGTGTTTAATTAGGGTTGGAACTAAACTCTGCAGGGCTGTGGTCCTCCAGGAACTGAGTTTCAGACCCCTGCCTTACCCGCTTCCTCGCGGTTAAATGTAACGACAGGAAAACTCTCCGCGTGACGGTTGGCGCTAGAGCGCACATCATTCAGTCGCCATTCTGCTCGAGGAAAACAAAGCGGAAATAGCGCCACTGACGGACGGAAGTTTGTGTGTTCAAGATGGCGCTGGACGGGATCGAGCAAGTAAGGGATATTTTCTATTAAATCGTAAAATATGAACCGCACAGTTAGCTGTTTTTTATTAGTCAGCATCACATATTGCATATGAGGAGCCTGCTATAATTGTAGTGTTTGGAAATATAAGATAGAATGGCTGACTTTAAGACGCGTTTGTTCGGATTGAAGCAGAGTTTGCTGTCTCATTGTGTCACTGATGACTGGCACTGATCATAACATGGTATAACTGGTTATATGTTTGATGAATGTTTTGTTATAACATGCGAAATCACTAATTAAATCAATAGAAATATGTTATGTCTTACGATAAGAGAAGAAATCTCCGATAATCACATCTCTGACCATAACACCGAATCATAATCGCTCCTATCTGGTCATAACATCAGGAATCTCTTCTTTAGAAGCATAACAAGAGAAAACTCTCATTACTGACCATAACATGTTAAATGGATAATTTCTAATAAAACGTCACGAGTAACGTTAATCACTTCACTTTACCTGGCACTGACTATTAATAAACCGATTGTTTATGTTATTAATTTTATTGTTAATAATAATATATATATATATATATATATATATTGTTTTTACAGATGGATATTGAGGACAGTAAAGGAGGATCTGGTCTCCGACAGTATTACCTGTCTAAAATTGAGGAGCTTCAGGTAAGAATAGCCACAACGCACAATTTAATCTATAGATATTAAGGACTTTTATGTTTATTACGGAAATAATTTAATTTATAAGAAAATACGGTGAACTGGATGTAATATTTTCAGACACTTAATTGCATGTTATGTACAATTAAATGAGTGTTTTTTTGGCCCACTTCAGTATTTACTAAAGTATATAATCAAGAGCTTTACATGTGCTTTATTATGTTAGTCAACACATCAAAAAATGTAAGTTCTTTAAAGCACAACCATAAATTAAAACAATGATTTAAAACAAACTTTTTAAAATCTCTTTAAGCACACTTAAGTGGCCTTTTATTTCATTCATATTTTCTGCAACTACATTTTATTAAAAAATATATACTTTTAAGATTTGAAGTACTCTGCAAATAAACATTCAATGCAATTAAGCACGCTTCTTTTTCACGTGGGTATGTTGTCTAAATGTTCCTTTCTCTTTACTTAGTTGACAGTGAATGATAAAAGCCAAAATCTCAGACGTCTGCAGGCTCAAAGGAACGAGTTAAATGCCAAGGGTAAAGCCTTTTTTAATCAGCTTTCTCATGAATGTCACTTTGCGGTGTTCAGATGCATATGCCAAATAGAATATGTTAAGAATGTCATCAGTGTGACATGACAGGATGTGTTTTGTGCTGTTTCTTTCAGTGCGCCTCCTGCGTGAGGAGCTTCAGTTGCTGCAAGAGCAGGGATCTTATGTTGGAGAGGTGGTGAGAGCCATGGACAAGAAGAAAGTGCTGGTCAAGGTTCGACAGCCATTATTTCCTGCTTAATTACATGAGCATGATTTGTGTTGACATGTTGCAGTGCAGTTTTGTTAATCATTTGTATTTATGCTATGTTTTTAGGTGCATCCTGAAGGAAAGTTTGTGGTGGATGTGGATAAGAACATTGATATAAATGATGTAAGTGTTTTGTTTTGGATTTTTACTAAGGCTGGTTAAACTGATAATCATGATTATTTTTTATTATTATGATCAAAAAGTATAATCACAATTATTGCACTTTTACGTAACCACGAATTAAGAGAATGTCAGCTCGTACGCAGGGTTTATTTTACCTCATCTATTTTCTTTGTGTGTTCTTTTTAATCATTTACATAACACATTGTAAAAACTAAGAAATTTTTCTCAAAAAAACCCCCATCAAATTCATATTAATAATTTAATAATAACAAATGATGTTAGCATTTTTCTCTTATTGTGGCACATTGAGGTTGCATAAGCATTTATTCAGCAGCCACAATTGCAAACAATATAGTTGAGATTCATGGAAAAAGCATCGATGTTTTACAATAATAATTGATACGTTGATCATAATGAATTAATTTATCAGGACTGAAAATTAGTCACACAGAAATAAAGCGGTATGAACAGTTATTTCACAGAAGAATAAGGACACATACCCTATTATTCAGTCGAGTCTGTTTCTGTTTATTTGTAGAATGATCATTTCTATATTTTTTTCCATCAAAAATACGAGTAGCAGAGGGAGCTCCCGAACAAAAAACATTATTATATTTTTATAACATTTGATCATAAGCAGCCAAAATCTTGATCATAAATCCCTAGTTTTTACAGTCATACATGTTACCTCAGAATTTCAAGAGGGGATGCAGTTTTTGATGCAGGTGGCTCATAAAATAGGAAAAAAAATAAACTTTTACTGATATTGTAGATATTTTGTATTAATGTTGATAGTAAACTGAATCCTCATTTCCAACAGGTTACTCCAAATTGCCGTGTAGCACTTCGAAATGACAGTTACACACTTCACAAAATCCTGCCAAACAAAGTTGACCCGCTCGTCTCACTGATGATGGTTGAAAAAGTGCCAGATTCAACGTATGAGATGATCGGAGGGCTGGACAAACAGATCAAAGAGATCAAGGAAGTGATTGAGCTTCCAGTCAAGCACCCAGAATTGTTTGAGGCTCTAGGAATTGCACAACCCAAGGCAAGTGATGGCATAATTTATTCTTATCAGGCCAATCGTGTAAAAGGCTATTTACCTTTACAATAGTAGGTCTGTTGGCTTACCAGATCTGCTTCATATTCTGTGATGTGTCGGTCTGCAGGGTGTGCTGCTGTATGGACCTCCTGGAACAGGAAAGACACTGTTAGCCAGAGCCGTGGCCCATCACACCGACTGTACCTTCATCAGGGTGTCTGGATCAGAGCTGGTGCAGAAATTCATAGGAGAAGGTTGGTGTGCTTCCAGAAAAATCCGTTTTTTTTTTTTAATTTGGAACCCAAAAGGAGATGTTTAGCAGAATGTTCCAACTGCTCTTTTTCTTATTATAAAAGCATATATTGACCCGAGCCTGTCAAGCTCCAAAAAGCTCTGAGAGCTCTTTTTTCTTTTTTTCTTTTTTAATTGTAAACCATTTAAAAAATGATTCTGATTTGTCCTTGTTTGACTCTGTGTTTATTCCAGGAGCTCGTATGGTGCGAGAGCTGTTCGTCATGGCCAGGGAACACGCGCCCTCCATCATCTTCATGGATGAGATCGACTCCATCGGCTCGTCTCGGCTGGAGGGAGGATCAGGAGGAGACAGTGAGGTTCAGAGAACTATGCTGGAGCTCCTCAACCAGCTGGATGGGTTCGAGGCCACCAAAAACATCAAGGTGAGAAGCAAACATCTGTACCCTATGTGCTGATGATGCTAACATGAAAAGTCTCTCATCTCTGGTTTTAGAAGTTGGTAGCTTTTTATTGAATTCTTAAAATGCAGGGTCCATTTGGCTTTCTGCCAAAATAAAATCTCTGTAGGTCAACATTTGAAAGAAATTTGCAACAAAGATAAAAAATATATATATATATTATAATATTTAATTTATTGTTTAAAATATAATAATAATAATAATAATAATTATTATTATTATTACTATTATGATTATATTACTATTAAAAAAACAGTTATTAAATGCTCTGAAATTTTGTTGTTGTGTAGTCCTACTGAATAGAGAAAACAAAGCATGTTTTCCTTTTTTATTTTTGTCTTTTGCTGATCACATGCCCTAGTACTATATAAAGTTGTTTGCACCAGCTGGTCAAAGGGTATGGTTACCATGTTACATTGCTCATGCAACTGCCTTTCCAAACATCACCACCAGGGGTGCTGTGACCAAACAAAACTACTCAAGCGTATATTGATACTATTTCTGTGCTTGGCTCCAGCTGTATTTTTATAGTTTTCTTTAAGGAGAGTCTGAGTTTACTGAATGTTCTTTTTTCCCTCAGGTTATTATGGCAACAAACCGTATTGACATTCTGGACTCTGCGCTTCTTCGACCAGGCCGCATTGACAGGAAGATTGAATTTCCCCCTCCCAATGAAGAGGTAGGCTGGAATTGTTACATATTTAGTATCAACTTGATTCTGAAATATACCCGACTGTATTTGTATGACTCTCTATTATTGAAAGTGTAAACATAAGCAGTAACCTCATAGCGTTACGTTGTTCTCCTCAGGCCCGTTTGGACATTCTGAAGATCCACTCCCGGAAGATGAACCTGACGCGTGGCATTAACCTGCGCAAGATTGCTGAGCTGATGCCAGGAGCGTCTGGTGCTGAGGTCAAGGTAAGGTCATGGTCTCAACCGGCATGCCGCAGTGCTGCGCATATTTCCAGGCATTTATGGGCGTCTATACACTATGTATTCAACAAGCTGATTTTATATGTGCTTGTCTGACAGGGTGTCTGCACAGAGGCAGGGATGTACGCCCTGAGAGAGAGGAGAGTCCATGTTACCCAAGAAGATTTTGAAATGGCAGTAGCTAAGGTACTAAAAACATTTTCTTATTTGTGACCTTGGATCAGCAAATAGCCAACAATACATTGTATGGGTCAAAATTATCCTTTGTTATCCCAAAAATCATTAGGACAGCAAGTTAAGATCATGTTCAATGAAGGTGTTTTGTAAATTTTCTACCGTAAATCTATCAAAAGGTAGTTTTTGATTAGTAATATGCATTGCTAAGAATTTAATTTGGACAGCTTTAAAGGCGATTTTCTCAATATTTTGATTTTTTTTTTTTTTTTTTTTTTGCACCCTCAGATTCCAGATTTTCAAATAGTTGTATCTCAACCAAATATTGTCCGATCCTAACAAACCATACGTCAAAGGAAAACTTATTTATTCAGCTTTTAGATAATGTATAAATCTCAATTTCCAAAAATTGACGCTTATGACTGGTTTTGTGGTCACATTTGATTGTGCTCTTGGTACAAATGATATTCAAACATACCGTTCTTATTATGGGAAAATATTTGTTTTCAGTGGATATCGCTAATTTGTCATTTATTGTATGTTTACAGGTGATGCAGAAAGACAGTGAGAAGAACATGTCCATCAAGAAACTCTGGAAGTAAACATTACTCAGTAATCTGCATTATTTTTTTGTGTGTCTTTAAGTTGCTTTGTCACCCAAATGTATTCAAAATAAACTAGAACGATCTGTTTTTCTTTCCACTTTGTAAAAATAAATAATAGAAATGCACTTACATTAACAAAGGTTGATTGTCACATAGACCTCCACTGCATAAATGTATTTTTTAAGACAAAGGACAAGAAACAAAGCACAGAATTACTGAAATGAAAGTGACCTCTACCTGAATTCGAACTTTTTTGGAAGCTTTGTAACTGAATTTCATCATCACAAGTATGCATTCGTCATGATTTAGTTTGTTTCTGCTCTCTCTGGTACATCTTTATTGGAATGATGCATTTGCTGGGTTTCATATGAAAGCATCTATGCACTTCTCACTTAATTGGTCTAAATTGTTTCATTAGTCCAGTACTAGTTTTATGGTAAAACATTAACTATTTGTTCTAAAATGACATTGCATTACAATGAGCTCAAAATTGTGTAAACCATTAACACATATCAAAACACATTTTAATTTATGCACAGAGCAACAGAAATGTAGTCCACTTTGTTTTCAGATTTTAAAAAGGGGCCATATTGATTGCATAATAACTAAAGCATTGTGGGAAATGAAGTCTCCTTTAACCATAAAACTTAAACTGAAATAAATGTTAATAAAAATAAGTTTATACAATCTAAGAGATACATAGTAGTAATTACAATTTTCCATGGGTTGCAACTCTGATATAATATAAATTAAAAATTAAAGGTATTATATAAAACACCAGCTTAAAAAAATTGATGAATTCATTTGATTATTGTTCTGTTGATTAAAATTTGAATTAATGTCTGCATTGGAAATGAGGTGGAATTGAAAGCCACTGTCAGTTGTGTATGATGTAAAGCGCGCTGTTTACAAACCCAGCCCCGGATGACGCCGGCCAGTAAGTGTCCAGCTCAAAGTCCTCTGCAGAACTTCCAGTCACTGTTAGAAAGCACGTACAGCCTGACTAACTTTGACTTCCACTTCCCTCTGCTTTGGGTCTGGTGACATAACAACTGTGAGTATATTATTTCTAAAAAATACTACAATGTGAAAACATAGTACATACTTTTACTACATAGGTTTAATTGGACTTATAGAAGTTCGGCTGCAAGGAACTTGCTCGAGGTTATGTAAAGCACATTATTATGTAGCTTTAAGATGCTTGTTAAACAGCATTGATGTCCACGCCAAATCAGTTATTTAGATTTTTATAAACCATTTCACATGTGGACAGTTTATGTTCGTCAACAACGTAATATAAAATAGAAGCCTTTTGATCAAAAAGGTTTTTAAGATCATGAGAGACACAAATTCAGTCATGTAGTTTAAAACACTTTTTAAAAACAAATTTTGACAGCCTAAACACTACAGGGGCCCTCTATGTTAAATAATTTACTTTTTACTATATTACTGTACTGTGTTATATAAAAAATATGAATATTTTTAGCATTTATTTTTGACAATATTGGACCTTCACACATTAAAATCTAAAGCTGCCTTTTAAATTTTAGGATCCCTCACACAAAGATTTAGGGAGCCGCTAAAAGACTGAAAAACACGCCACAAACAGAGTTACACCATGCTTTTTTACTTTTTTAATTAAGATATTAATTTTCGGAAGGAAAAGCTTTTCTTTTTCTTTCTTTTTTTTTTTTTTTAAAGAATTTCTGCCTTTTTAATTAAAAAAAAATAATAATCTGCAATACACATTTTCTTTGCATGTTGACTTTAAGCCCCACAAACAAAGTTTCAAAATGTATTTTAATTCAGAAATTAAAAATAAAAAACACTATAGAGGATTTCAAATCAGTCTCCATATCAGCTACATTTTTTTTTTTTTTTTTTAATATAAATTTGTAGATCTGTCCACAAAAAGTGAGCATTAATTCAATTCAGTTAATTGCATTTTATACAATTTTAAGGTAACTTGTCTTGATCATTTACAGATGTACATTAATATAGAATTTTTCTCTGCAGAGATTCTTGGCCACTTCAATGACTGATTATATATTCTATATCCAGTAAGTACGACACTCATGAAAATCTTCATAAGATCTTTCTATACCCTATTAAAAAATAACATATTTAAAATACATTTATTCCATACTAAGTAAAGTTCAAATGTATTAACATATTTACTGACATTTCGCTTGAGACTTACTGATATAAAAATTATAATTAAACTTTATTTGGACTACTACATTTCATAATATTAAGCCTTAAATGTGTTTTAATATCACTATTGATAAGGATTGTACGGTCTTTTAATAGTATTTGTCTTTAAATGCAAAATATTTAAAGTGTACCTGAAGTATACTTGCAATAGTTCCACTTTAGCACAAATATACTTCAGCACTACCGCCACACAATGGAAGTGCATTAAGCACAAAATCAGTTGTTCGAATTTAGCAGACTTTAGGTATACCAGTTTAGTATAGCAAAAGAATGATTGCAGGGTATTTTTATAACGCACACAAAAATGTAAATGTATTTGTAGTATAATTAGCATTAAATAAATGTATTTCAAATACTAAGTATATTTATTTTTTACTAAGGTATGTAGGTAATGCACTGTAGTAAATGTTGAATGATGTGCAGGACGTGGCTGTCGCCGCTGCTGGGTCTGACTGTGAGTCTGTGCATACTGAGGTACTGCTGCAAAATCTGCAGTAAAGTCTCAGACACTGACTCAGATCTGGACCTGTCAAACAGCGACCATGTCTATGTGATTCCCAACCCCATTCATGTGAGAGACGAACAAGATGAGACAAACTCTCATGATGATTTTGAGTTCACACCACCACCATATGAACTAGTGTGTCCACCACCGTCATATGCAGAGGTAGGGCCTACATCTATCAATCTAAAAAGCTAAACTGGTCATCGCTTGTCTATTGGCTGATTTTTGGGTACTTTTCAGCTGGTCAGAGCTGCACAGTAGCTCAAACCAGCTATGACCCGTTTCAGCTAGTTTTATCTACAGAATGTATCACTGTATGTATGTTGAAATGCTGTTTCTAATATTTGTAATTTTTTTTTTACAGTCCAGCTTTAAATTAAATATTTCTGATGTTGGAGTGACTCCAGACTCTTCCGACATGCCACCGCCACCGTATTGCCCACCTTTACCTATGATGTCACAATCATCCAACAATAGACACTTCTGAATATATATTTTTGTTGGTGTGATAAATAGTGTAACTAATACATGTTTTTATTCTCATAACTGGAATTGCGTATGTGAAAGGCCAGGCAGGGCTATTTGGATTTTCCCTGGAACTTGGTACAGTTTTTTACAGAATAATCATTCAGTACTTTAAACATCAGACAAGATAAGATGCTGCTTCATAATAATGAACAAATGAACCCAAGTATGTCATAGGGTTACTCAACAGTCTACAGTTTCTACGTCAGAGATAAATCTTATCTTAAGAACAAATTTTTTTTACTGCTTTTGTGAACCATGTGAAGAGGAGTGGCCGAAATGTAACCATATTTCCATGTATCTATGTAAATCCTGAATAACTGGATTACTTGGGGTTAGTAAAATGCCTAAAGTGGACTATCGAAATAAAGTGCAACCAGATAAATTCTAAAATTATTGCTATATATTAAATATACACTTTTATTGACATGCGGTATCAACGGTGTCAAATGTAGCACCCTACTAAAGCAGGTATTATGTAGAATTGATGAAATTTGCATAATTATTTATTCCAGGACTAAACATCCAGTGCTTTCACCATTTGCTTTGTTTGTGTTAATCATAACGTCTGAACTATTCTTTGACACGCAATGTTTGATGCAACTTCTCTAGATGAATTTGTAGCGTTAAATCGCTATATGAAAATATCTCGGCTACCTCTTGAGATGAGATGTGAATACATGTATTGTGAATATTTTGAAAGGTGTTTTGAAATATCTTCAGGAAGACAGGGTCAGCTCTATGCACCCTGCTTTCCAACATAAATGTGCTGCTGCTTTTCAATAAAATATTGAATCTTCTGTGTAAATTGTGGATGAATGTGCATGCCGAATAACATTCTGTTACAGTAATTGAATATGATGATCTTTGTGAAGAACTGACTTAATGTGTCCTTCTGTCTTAAGACTGATGCATAGCAGTCCCACGCACAAAAGCTCACAGAAACAAAGGAAATCATGGCATAAAATAACAGCATCTAGTTTTTTAATAAAACTTTTATTACATATACATAAAAGTTTTTTATTATATATAATTACTGGAAACTACTGAAGTTGTGTGCACACCACGTGAGGGAAAAAATACATTAAGAACCATATATATATATGTATATATGTGTGTGTATATATATATATATATATATATATATATCAATTTGACTAATTGCCAAATAAATAAATGAACATGAACTTCTGATTTTAGTTGATAATATTTTATTATGTGAGAAGAGATTGTGGAGTGATACGAGAGACACAGTGAAACCAGTACAGCCATGTCAGAAATCACTTTCCTGGGCAAAGGTCAATTATACAGTTTACCATCGTTCTAGAAAAATATATGACTGCAGAACGCTGCGATTGATCAGTCACAGTGAAACATTTTAGAATTCTTGTATTGGAATGATAAAATTGAAATCCTTACATAATACATAAAGACCAATCAATTTCAAATGACGTATATCGTGACACATTTGGCTGTTGTCATTTTCTGAACTGAAATGGATTTTGTACTAACGAATGTTACGAGAAATAACGCAAACGAATCGAACATGCACGGGAATATGACACGCCAAAACACTCTTCAATTCTGCTTTGTAAACATCAAACTAAACAATCCCTGCAAAACACTACGTAATCATATAGCATTGATATATCCAACATGATTCTGAATAGCTGTATTGTAACGTAGGGCGCTAAAACATATTCTACAGTTTCTATACAAATATACAGCCCTACTCTCACAGGAATAACAAACGTACAGCACTGTACAGAACTCCTTTAAAACAAATACAGATATACAGATCAGCTTCGTTTCTTTACAAAATAATAAACCAGCTTTGTATCGTCATGTTTTTTGTGCAAAAATCTAAAGAACAGGCAAGTTCACATAGATTACAGCAGTTAACTCGACTTCTAGCCACTGTGGGAAATGCAGACCGAAGAACCCAACTTGCTCTCAGAAGACCCAGCTGACAGGAACCCACTGGTGGTCTGTGTTGAGTCTGTCCAGAGCCCTCCTGAGGCTGCGGTACGCTCCTTCCAGGTTGTCATTCACAATGCTCAGGTCAAAATAGTGACTGTACGCCCTCTGGATCCGTTCGCTCTCATCCACTGTCCGTTTGAGCTCTGAGTCCTAGAGAGAGACTCAAAGAATATAGTCAACATTCAAGGAACTAAGCATTCTGAGGGCATCAAGAAATAAATTACCGTCATCTGTTTAGTCACAACACCAGCCTCAATGGCAGATCTGTTCATGTCTTTCAGAACCTCAAAGTTTGGGGCTTCGATGAACACCACGTATGGAAGAAACTCGGCTGTTCGCAGAACTTTGAGCGCCTGTAGGAGAACAATGAAACGGGGTGATAATTGTATAACTGTACATTTGTAAAATCGCCTAATAGACTTCCATTTAAATAGTATTGGGTGGAGAGAGGGGGTGGGATCGGCAAAGGACCTAGAGATGGGAATTGAACTCGGGTCACAGTTGTGCTATATGTCGGCGCATTAACTTCTAGGCTATCGGCACTGACAAAATAAAATAAATAATCTGTGGGGTATTTTGAGCTGAAACTTCACAGATGCATTCTGGGGACACCCAAGACCAATATTACAAATGTTGTTAAAATGGGCATAATATGTGCCCTTTAAAAAAACCGAGTACTTTGTTGCTTTAAATCAAAGTTTGTATGTGTTTGAAAGTTGTGATTCACCCTTCCCTATGGGAAAAATGAAATGGAAAAATACTTCAGGAACCAACGCTGCCTAAATAGTGGGCATTAATGCACTCTTTAGGATATCGAAAATTTAAAAAGAGTACCTGCGGATTGACATCCAGAATGCAAATCTTGCCGGAATCCACAACCTCATGAATGGACTCGATCTTGGTGCCATACAGGTTTCCGTCATATTCCCCGTGTTCAAGAAAACGGCCACATTTGATGTCAGTCTCCATCTCGCTGCGAGACATAAACAGGTACATCTGCCCCTCCTTCTCATCCACCTTGGGTTTACGAGATGTGTCTGTCCAGAGGGACAAAAAGGGCCGATTAACATTAGCACTGCAAATAATCAGATTTACACACATGTATGTTTTATTTCTTCAAATTAAGTACATTTTTAATATTTAAATGTAATTTTTGGATTGTTCTGAGTTGGTTGGTTGTTTCTTATAGGGTCGCATTACTGATAAATTATTGGTTAATAATTATAATAATATTATATATTAATAACAGTAAATGTGGCTACACTTTAATCACATCCAACATGAAGCCAATTTTAATATTTAATGCATAAATATAAAAAGATATATATAAATATGCACTGACAAGGTGTGGTGGTTCCATAACGGTGTGGGTCCGACACCAAAATCTTATTTTTCAAGCTGCGGCGGCCCACACCCTGTGCTCCAATCAGAACCAGCGTCTTCCTGCGGAACGGAGGCACCTTGGCCACTTCCTCATAGATCCTCAACTCATGTCGGTCGAACTCTGGTATGGTGAAAAGATCTCATCTATTAGTCTGATTTAGCCACTATATCGAAATGTATCATTTGCCAGTTCCAGTTCAGCTTCTCAGATAAATATGGCTTTTATTGAGGTTCCTTTTACTGTATTTCTCATTTTCTTTGAGTCACCATCAAACACATTTCAGTTTATGAACTTGAAGTAGGCTACCTCTCCTGACTACAAACTCATTATACAAACGACTGCCATATAAACAGTGTCATTTTAGCATGAAACAAACTCAGAGAACTGACTTCAACAACAACAATCACAACAGAGAACAAGAGTACAACACATGCGCATCCGTCGCACTGGACAGCAGCCATCTTTACCGGCGTTCTTGGTGGTCAAGTACATCATCTTCTTCTTCTTCTTACCCCCAATCCCTGCACACAGAGGCCCTGCGGACATCAGCACACATCCTGGTAGTATAAACACACAGAACGACTCCTGTCTACTACAGGAGACAAACACATCACTGTCCATTTAACCTCAGGCCATACTTACAAAATCTTTTAGATCATTCCAACATAATTATTGCAGTTCACAGAGTAAAATAACAGCATACAGATTTGGAATGATTTGAGGATGAATAAATAATGGCCTTTTCCTATAATTAACAGCAAAGAGTTCTTCTTTATTTCATGAATCATGCTGATATTCCTCCAGGGGGCGGTACTCTGTAATAATTGTCAGAAAAATTGAATTTTTTTAAATAGGAACAGTTTAAATGAACCTTTAGACAAAATATAAAAGAAAATCTTTTTAAAAAGTATGCACATGTGTTTTAAGTTTTGTATCATATTTGATACATGAGGCTTTTTTTTGGTTCATATAGATAGGTATGAAAGGTGAATTTGGAGCTCATACTCAAGGAGGAAAAAACACCCCACATTTATTCAAAGGCACAAACTGAGCAAAAGCATGCTATCTGGTGCAGATGTTGCTATTTATGTGTCAAAAATATTAAGATTAAATTCTCATTTGTAATGTAAATCAATGCCGTTCTTTATAGCAGTGTAACAGACTACTTACATAAAATGCAAATAAATTTAATTTGTCACTTTCTATTGCCCAAAAATATGTCTTATTAAGATGATATTTCATTTTTAGAGCTCTGTAGTTTTTTTTTGTGTGGGGGCAAAACATAATGCAATGCAATACAATGATGACTGCGAGATGGATGAATATAAACACTCCTAAAATGCCTCACATTTTAGATGATGCTCATGATTTTTCAAAAAATGTATTATGTGTGGATAATAAAGTAAACCTAAGTTGCTTCAGTCCAGGAAATGTTATCTTGAAAAATAATAATAATAACAAAATAAAAGTTATTCGTAAGCTATTAAAGATTTTACTGCAAAAAGACGTGTACCCAACCTGAATTGATTGTATATATGAATATCTTTAGTGCCCTGTGTCCTACCTGTGCTAGAGAGCTCCAGATCTCTCTTGACAAACGCTTTTCTCTTCTCCTCTAGCAGCTGACTGGGGATCAGGCCTGCACTGCCTCCCTCCAGATGACATGCCTGCAGGTGAGGCCAGAGTCAAGGTAAGAATACAGAGCTTAAGGATCACACACACACACATACGTGCACGCACCTGCCACCAGTTGGGGTCCTCCTGGTTGAAGATCTGAAGGATGTCTGCACTGCTGAATTTGAGTCCAGCTTCTTTACAGGGGATCAGGTTGTCATGAGAGGGGTCATAGTCAAAGTGACACTTCACAAACGCCTGCAGATAGACAGACAGACAGAGAGAGAGAGAGAGAGAGAGAGAGAAAGGGAGGGAGGGAGAGAGAAAGGGAGGGAGGGAGGGAGAGAGAAAGGGAGGAGGGAGGGAGGGAGAAAGAGCAAAGACAGAAACGCATGGTTCTTATTATTGAATATGTCCATCAATCAGAGTGTCATACTGACAGCCTGTTGAAAACTTTAGTGGTGTATGTCTAGCATAAATGAAAGTGGGCATATCAATCTCTAGTGATTACTTATATTGTCAACATAAATATACACTCACTATTCAACTTCAGGCACTTTTATGTTGATTTTAACTTTTTTCCTGTTACATGAAAGTCACAATAAAACTATCTTCTGTCTTCTACTTGTTTACCTCTTTCACACAGACTTTTAATCTTAAAACAGGAAAATCCATAATCAAAATATCCATGACCATAATACTAATTATTAATGATTATTAATGATTTATATCAACAATTTATAAAAATGTATACAATTTATAAAAAATATGAACTATGAAAAAAAATTATGCTTTACACAAATGAAACCTCTCCTCATTTGTGCAGTCATTTATATCACAATCAGGGGGGAAAATCCCAATGAAATTTTGTACCAAAGAAGGGTTGTTTTTTCCCCAAAAGTTTGTGTGCTTTTTCCAGTATCAGCTTGAGATGAAATATAAAATGTGTGAGGGAAAAAGAAATCAATATCATTAAATATTTAATTGCCATTCAAACTGTAATCTACAGTGCCCAGGAGGGGCCGTCTTAGGTTCACTTAGTTTTGTTGTGGCCACGAGATATTAATTCGTGGGAACGTCATATTAACTCGTGGGAACGTGATATTATGTCGTGGCCACGAGATCATTTTGTCGAGGTAACAACATCGTTATGTCGTGGCCTCGAGATGCTATGTTGTGGGAACGACGTCCATTTCTCATGGCCGCGAGTTTAATGTGTAAACAAACCTACAAACCTCTTTTTCCGTAATATTTGTATATTATTATCAGCTATTATTATCATTAGCCTATTATTATATTTTTATATTAATTTTTTCCCTTCATTTCGATCTCTTTACATAACGTTCTGACTAGGGATGCACCGAATCCAGATTTTTGGGGTTCTGCCAAATACCGAATCCACTGGTTAAGATTCTGCCGAACCCGAAACCGAATACCGAATCCTACTCCCATCCTCAGACCATTAACACGGTAAACACATTAATGAAGTAAACAACGTCCACAGCAGTGTATTTTTCATTTTATTTTATTTTAATGCACAACTCGTATTCTTTCGGATGTTTAATACGCAAATGTTTTAACAGCGGCGATGTTGTGTATTGTTTGGGGTCCTTGCCACCACGAGACAAATCGGCATTGCAAATTGAACATGTAGCTCGACTTGAATCGCCTTCTTTCAACTGAAAGTACTGCCAAACAACACTTTTTCTGCTCACGAGTTCCATTTTCACTTTCTGACATATACTGCATTCGAACGGTCCACCTTAAACACCTTCCCGTACTCAACGGCGGCGTGGCGTTGACCAGTGTAGCGCGCTTAATGCAAGCTAAGGGTTCGGTGGATTTTTTTTTTTAAGGTTCGGCAGAAACCGAACCCCGTCAAAAAGTCCAATATTCGGCCGAATCCGAATCCGAATCCTGGATTCGGTGCATCCCTAGTTCTGACTAATTTTATAAATAAGCCTACTGTAAATGCTCGACATAAAGCTTTGATTATGCCGACTGGAATTTATAGCCTATTGGAAATGCAGTTTAAAGGTTGAATTTAACATATATTTCTTTTTTTTTCCAATTAATAATTATTAATATTATAGCCTACTGCCTAGTGTTTCATTGAGGAATGAATCATTCACATAGTTTCATTTGTAAATGAAAACACAACACGCTCATTCATCATCATGCACTGGCATAAATAGCCTACAATCATAAAGTATTGGCATAATTGTCAAACGTTTACAGTATTTGCAAAATATATGGTAGCAAATAGCATAATTATACATAACGTTCATTAGGTAAAGCGAATTGAAAGGGGAAATAATAAAATATTATATTTATATGAAATAAATATAAAAATATAGCCCTAACAAGTTAATATAACCTAATAATAATAATATACAAATATTAAATGAAATGTTTAATGTTAATAAAAATGTTTTATCCATCTCGGGTTGCTATGGTCACGTAGGTTTGTTTACGCATTAAACTCGTGGCCACGAGAAAAATATGTCGTTCCCTCAACATAGCCACGAGTTTAATATCACGTTCCCACGAGTTAATATGACGTTCCCACAAATTAATATCTCGTGGCCACGACAAAACTAAGTGAACCTAAGAAATTTGTAAGATTTTTCAAATAACACACTACAGTTAAAATTATAATCAAGTATTTACATTTGCTTTGAGATGCTAGTCAACGCGTTAAAATAAGTGCACTTCTGTAAAGCACAACAAAAGATGTCTAAAACATAATGATTTAAAATGTACTTTACGGTAAAACTTTTAATTTGACATTATTTACAAATAATAATAAAAAGTGTCATAATGGACAACAATAAAAATAACAATAACAATTACAATAAATGATAGATAACAATAAAAAAATTCATTAATATTATAATATCTGCAAGTATTTTTTTTCTTTTTTTTGTTGAAAAAATACCCTATATATACTTTTTGGATTTGAAGATTTGAAGTACACTACAAGTAAACATTCAATATAATTAAGTACACTTCTTTTTCACACGGGAAAACTAGCCAAATAAGGTGTAGGAGTAGAAGACTTTCAGCAAGCATTTCATAAAGGAACTCACACTGGTTTAAAATAACATGTGGGTGAGTAAATGTAGATGGGATTTTTATTTTTGGTTGAACTATCCCTTCAAGAGGAATTTCAGTGCCTAAAATCCTGTTGTCATGGCAACTGTAGTCACCTACAGTCCAGTGGAATGTTGCTATTTGGTGTTGGAACGTCAACACACAGAAAATATGCCTGGATTACATCATTCAGACAGTCAACAACGAGCATCCTCCACACACAACACAACACAACACATGCCAACAATACCATCTGCCAGCACAAACACCTACAGCAGCTCTCAAAAACATGAATATTCACATCATAGAAGCATGCATCACATTAGTAACATGACATTGTGATGTCCAGTCCCATATTGGCAGCAGGCACAGGAAGCTGTTCGTTTATTTTGGGATCAAATAAAGACAGGCACAGATGGGACACTCTGAACGTGGCACCATATGGGCAGAGAAACAGAACTTCACTCATTTGATTCTCATTTAATAAGATGGAGATCTCAGAAAAGCAGAAAGCAGGGAAGATTCATAGTATAACACAGCTGAAAATGTGAAAGGGCAGACTTGAAGATTGTCGGTGTCTCGTCTCAATAGGTGGGGTGGCACAGCGTCAAAACAGGAAGGGCTCTGGCATAATGCACCAAATCTCCCAGCATGCTTTGGCAGAGAGACGGATGCCCGAACCCGGCAGTGCAGCCCAAAGTTTGATCTCAAAGATGTTGATATAGAGGCATTTTGAACTAAGGTTACTGCAGTAGATGCTAGTTACATGTGACATGTTTGAGTCAGCATGTGAGCATTTTGGTTCAATGACATCTGGCATTAACATCCATCTGGGTCTACGCCTTACAACAGATAAATGACTGACAGCCTAAATAACCAATCAAATCACTGCAACAAGTCTTGTTGATATCCATCATTTTGTCCATCAAGCTTTTAAGCTTACTGAACAGTCAGATGCATACAAACCTCTTTTTTTGGCAAATTCCTTTGACTATTCTACGGTGTGTTGTTATGGCACATTCATATACTAAGACCTTCATTAATTTAACACATCCATGATTTTGTGATGTTCTATTTTATTAAGAAGAATTGAAATAAAAGAATTGGATCTAATGTTTGAGTCACACTAGGTCCAACCTAATTACTGTATAATAACTTTGGCAACATTCTGGCAATGTTCTTTAAAAATCACGAGACATTAAAAGAATGTTTGTTCAAGGTTATCCAGTTCTCAAAACGTCAGCATAAAAGCATTTATACATCGTTTTTGGATCGTTTTTTTCTGAAACATTTCAGTTGGACATTCATCTAAAAAATTTTTGAACATTACTACTTAAGTTTCAGATGATTTAGAGAACATTCAAATGTAACATTTCCATATTTGCAAAATAACAAAATGGAATGATCCCTTACTGTTGTCTTTAACGTTCACATGACCAAGAAAAAAACACTTTTTAAACATTTAAAAACTGGGCATTTTAAGCATTCAGAAATAACTGGAAATTTAGGTGATTACATGGATTTGTTTTATAGCGGTATGCTTCATCGTAAGAATATTTAAGGACAATTTTTGATTTTAGTTAGGGTAAACATCTGTATACTAAATACACACTGGCTTCATCATGGACTGTTTATGACAAGTCAACTGTCTGACTTCCTGAAACTTGGGTAGATTTTCCCTTGTATTTTCTCATCTTCTACCATTATACAAGCTTGTGCATTCTGATTTATTCCAAATCATTCGGGACATCAGCAAGCGAGCTGACTCATATTGTCATGTTGTTGTTTGACAGCCAAAGATAGAAAAGTGGTAAAGTAACTGTTGTTTACACCTGAAAGTACAGTACCATGTCTCAAATGTGACCCTGGACCACAAAACTGTAAATGTCAATATTTCAAATTGAGATTTATACATCATCTGAGTTTTCCATTGATGTATGGTTTGTTAGGATCGGACAACATTTGGCTGAGATACAACTATTTGAAAATCTGGAATCTGAGGGTGCAAAAAAATCTAAATACTGAGAAAATCGCCTTTAAAGTTGTCCAAATGAAGTTCTTAGCAATGCATATTACTAATCAAAAATAACGTTTTGATATATTTACGGTAAGAAATTTACAAAATATCTTCATGGAACATGATCTTTACTTAATATCATAATGATTTTTGGCATAAAAGAAAAATGTATCATTTTGACCCATACAATGTATTTTTGGCTATTGCTACAAATATACCCCAGCGACTTAAGACTGGTTTTGTGGTCCCGGGTCACAAATGTGTCTCCTGTGACCTGATTTCACTGAAGATCTACGAACATTTATAATTACTAGTCACTATTTTTTGTTGAGTATTTACTACTCAACAAAAATAGATCTGAATGTGGCTCACCTGTCGTGGTGTGTGTGGTTCTTGGTAACTGGGCAGGATTTTGAGGACCACGCTGCCGCTGGACTCTTTCAGCATGTTCTGAAGAACTTTCGGGTCACTCCCCACCTCCTTTCCGTTCACCTCTTTGATGATGTCACCCACATGCAGCAGGCCCTGCTGATCTATCATGCCCCCGTGCAGGATCCGAGCAATCACCAGCTCTCCACCCTCCACCCGAAACGTCACGCCCTGCAGAGAGAACAGAATGTGATTTAAACAAACATGACAGTTTTAGGTTTTTTGAGTGCTTTATATATTAAAAAACGTCTCATATTTATCAATCACTAGGGTAGGAATTACAGTGAAAAATTAAACCTATATATGAAAGCAAAAAAAACGACGGTTACAAAATTGTAATGGTTAACTCAATATAAAGATTAAATGTGTAATTTCTTTTCCATATCCTATGGAACCTTTTATATACAGCATTTTAATTTTAAAGAAATGTGCTGCACATTTAAAACACTATAATTTGTGTTACTTTACCCTGGCATTAAATTACAAACAGCTAGTCAACTGCTGCGACTGTGAGGGTGTTTCTAATAGAGTTGCCGAGGGAGTGACCGTAAAATTGACATCTCTTTTCTTAATGCAGTAATCAATCTTTTTCCTCTTTTGGAAAGTCCAGGAAAAGCAATATTGTGTGTGTGTGTGTGTGTGTGTGTGTGTGTGTGTGTGTGCGCACTGTTGGAGCAAATCGGAAGACAAATATCTATTATATTATATTATATTATAAATTACAATTTCCAAAACATTTACATAATTCATAGTCACACTTTAGAATGAAGTTGGAATAAGGGATCTAAAGTATGATCATGCAGAATAAGGCAATGATATGTGCTAATAAACAAACAATATGCTATAAATAGTAATATGCATGCTAATAAGCAACTAGTTATAGTAAGAACTGGTCCCTAAACTAAAGTGTTTTCTAATTTTTATAAAAATTCTATACATAAAACATAATTTATAATTATTATATTTACAATTATTGCCTTTGTCACTGTTATTTTAGTATTATTTATATACTAATATTATATATATTTTTAATTAATATTTAAAATTAGCTTTTATTTTTATACTTTATTCCTTATGATTATAATTATAATCCCATTATAATTTCAGTTCATTTTTAATTTCAGTTTTAGTTTTTATTTATTTTAGAACTTAAACTTATTTCAGTTAGTTGCCAAGCCAGCATTTTAAATTTTCTACTATTCATATTTATATTTTGTTTCAACTTTATTACAATTAACAAAACATTGTTTTTATAGTTTTAGTGAACAATAATAACCCTGACCCGTGTACCTCTACATAGGTCTAAAAATGCTGAAAAGGCTTTTATTCTGTTAGTGGCAGAATAAGCAGCTCACATTACAATGTACAATGTACTCACTTAATTAAATATTCAGTTTCAGTTCAGTTTATTTTCATAGCACATCTCACTTGGCATGCAGGTGTAAAAACAGCATAAAAACAAATAACAGGCTCACCAAGTGCTCTCCAGACACTTTGCGGATGCCCACCATCCTAACAGCATCGGGGGGCACAGGCTGGTTGTTAAGTGCAGGGTCCATAAACGCACAGGGGCTGGGAGGCGGAGTCTCATAGGTTTTGGAAGCTACAGAGTCATGTGTTTCAAGTAAAGACTGCAGAAAACAAAACAGGCACTGAGGGAAAGCACTTCAAAAATCTAAATGAAACAATTCAAGATATTTCGGGGGTTTTTTGCCCGACTGTTTCTGCTTGTACCTGAAAGTGTGGCTCTTTGAGGATGCAGGCGAGCTCATTTGCTGCCTGACTATGAGGTGTGAGGGTGGTGAGGTCTCTCAGGATGTCCTGCACTAACTCCACATTATTGTCCCTCACTGCCTCCAGCTTCGGCTCTTCATAGTGCTCACGGGACTGCACAAACAAAACACACAAAACATTCCAAGTGAACATTTCCATGGGAAAAAATGTGAGTTTTGAACATGAGGGTGGGTAGATAATGTCAGAATTTTCAGCACATGACCTGTGAAGGTGTGATTTGATTGGACTGACCAAATTCAGAATGATTTTTGCCATTGTGGTGAACATTTTGAAAATAAATCATGTTTTCTGTTGAAAACATTACCTCAGGCAAAGTTGAACTAACTACTGTACATTTTTCAGTAGTGTGACAAAGCAGTTTAGCTTATCCAGTAACAAGCTATTTTGTAATGTGCCGCGTGACCAAACACTGAGCTGAGGGAAATAATCAAATGTCTCCTCTCTTATTTACAGTTCTGGAAAGTCTGATTAATTCTAGTGACTCATTTCATTTGGACAGTTCATGAAAATGAGCAGATATAAAAACATTACACTAAAAACATTGTACTGTTTTTAACTCGGTTATGTAAAATAAGATATTTTGTTGTATTTAGTATAAATGTACCTTTTCAAGTTTGATTGGATAGTTCTTTTATTTACTAATTAATGACCTCTTAGGTAACTTTAATATAGTTAACTAGCCTACTTACTGTCGCTATTGTTATCACACAAATGGAATTTCCAGCTTTCATTTAATACCTTTTCTGATGCCACAAGGAAAAATTGCCTCAACATTAAAGGCATAATATTTAAACAATATCAAAGTTAATTCACTTTAAACTACAGTCAAAGCATTTTCCCATTAAATGAAATTCTTCTGTCTGAGATCCCTCAGGCCCGATAGCTCTGAGTGGGGTTAATAATAATAATAAGAAGAAGAAGAAGAAGAAACAGTAACATTATTATTAATATTTCTGAGATATTTAATTGTAATTTATTTTACAATAATACAATGACAACAGGCATACTTATGATTATGATGCAGAAAACTGCAAGGAAGCCTTTTAGGTTTCTGTGACAATGGGTTAACAAATGCCTCTTGTTACAAATCTGTGTGAAATTCTGTAATAATCTGTCCACTAAAAATGTTGTAAATTATGCGAATGTGATAATAAAGTGTTACTGACACATACAGTTTTGCTTTCCAAAATACACTTAAAACTCAAAACATACACAGAGATGGAGATCGCTGCATTTTTGTGAACCAAAACACTCTAAAATGCTGCAAATAACGAACAGTGAGCTGCTTGCATGGCACGCTCTGAAACATGCAGTGCAATAGACTGATTTTTTAAAATATTATTATTAAAATACACAGATTTGATATGTGGTGAAAAATCCATATCTTTAAGACCACTATATCTTACCTACTTGTTTTTAAAGTGTAGCTTAACATTAGAAATAACTTAACCCACACAACATTATCAACATCTACATCAACAATACATCATTTCATATTTATGTGAACTGCAAAAATCAATCTGACAAGCTTCACAATTGACCTTGGGGAAAAATCAACCACCACCACAAATCCAAGCAACTTTTCTTGGCTATTAATATTTTAAAAGTCTAGAAAACACACCAAATCCCAGCCTGTGGCCAAACAGCACAGTAAAGGTGTTGGGAGAAATGCCTATAGATTTTCATTAATATTTCATTTTTTATCCATCATCAACTAAAACTATTTTACTTGAATCAAGGACAGACTATGATGACTTGTTTTCAACATTATAAGTCTTTTTGTTTTATTACCTTGCCATTAATTTACAAAAAGAAATCTAGGCCTATATCTAATGCTGCTGTGTGAGTGTTTCTAATACAACAGCTGAGGTAGTGAAAGCAAATTTGATATCTCTTTTTCGCTCACTGCTGTAGAAGTTTACTCAACTATGGCAACTTCTGAGAACCCCGGAATTGTAAAAAGGGTCCATAGGTTTCAATTTTGATAAACGGATCAAATATAACTTTCACAAAGAGGGTCCTGTAGACAGACTCATAATTAAAGAAGCCTCATGTGGACACATGGACATCGAGTTAAGAAAGCAGATGACTCACCACTGGACTCTCCATGATTCCTTTGAGGAAGATGAGGTCCAGGTCATTGGCTGTGGTGGAGCTGGTGCTGTCACTCAAGGTGTCTAGAAGACTTTGCATCGCTGAGGACGAAATGACAAAAGGGTTCACAGGTTAGAAAGAAGACATTTCTCCATCCTTTCATAGAGGAAGAGGCCACTCAAATGACAGTACATTAGAAATTATAGACCATATGAGCGATGAAAACAGTTTGATTTCTCAGCTGATTTAAGACTGATTGGTTTATTAGACAGTCTATGCTGATTGACCTCCATTGGTGTCTAAAGTTCAGCCTATAGTTTAAGAGTGTGCACTCAAACGACTTTTGGAGACAAGAAATTGTGGCAACCGAAAAATTCATGAATAAAACATGATGTTGAGATAATCAGAATACGCTGTTCAAATGACAGAAATGTTAATGGGAAATAAATGTATTGTTTTCAACTTTTGCCCACTGATCAAAGACAAAGTTTTTCCTCTTCAATGCGAAACAAGCAAATTATCTTTTAAAAGAAGCCTCATTAAAGTCCTTCTAACATCATGTTTCAGAGGAGATCAGAGAGACAGAAGATGATTTATAGTCTTCCATGAATCATTTTGCCAAAATAATGTTTTTGGATCACTTGAATGGTCCTCGTTATTTATCCGTTGAAGTCCTTGTTTGTACATATTTAAGATTGGCTAGAGAAATAAATATTTATTTTCTTACTTGAGAAGCAATCGACTATACATGAGAAAAAATCAGAGCGGTGGAGAAGCATCAAAACTGAATCTCCTCAAACTCAAACGGAGTTTCATGAAAGGAAGTTTCTAGAAAGATTCATGAGTCCCCCGTGGCTCCTATGCAATTCTCTTAAATCCCCCCTGCAGCAATCTGCATCGCTCACACAGAACACATTCATGTTTCCCTTGTGTTCTCACTCTATTTTCCTTTGTTCAGTTTTCAGACATGTTGTCTACTTCAAACCAAACAGAGTGAAGCATAAAATGATGTGTGACAGAGCAATTCATGTTTTGTGGGATTGGTCAGTGCTGGAGGATACAGCAAACAGATTATGAGGAATCCAGTGATGTACACGTCATTTTTTAAAGAAGAAATTAAGTATACATTTTGGGTAACACTTTAGAATAGGGAACATTTATTCACTATTAACTACAACTTTTACCTCAATGAATTCCTAATTTGCTGCTTACTAATAGTTAGTAAGGTAGTTGTTAAGTTTACGTATTGGGTAGGATTAGGGATGTAGAATAAGGCATTAATATGTGCTTAATTACAACTAATAAATGGCTAATATTCTAGTAATATGCATGCTAATAAGCAAATAGTTAAGAGACCCTAAAATAAAGTGTTACCAAATTTTGTATAAAAAAGTGGAGCCTAATTCAGTTTCTTGTAATAAAAAATGTGTAAATAAAAGCATAAGTGGGCTGATTGAATTGTTTGTTGTAAGGAATTTAATATATGCATTTTGTTTTATTTTTAATTATACATTTTTAAATTTATTTTTTAATTATTGTTTTTTAGACATAAAATTAGGTATTATTTGAATGTCAGTGCTATCAAATTCAATTAAGATTTAGCTTGGTTTATTTTAAATATTTTAAATATTAGATTGAAAGTCTCCCTGCACATAGTTTACAACTACATTGTAAAAAAAAAAAAAAAAGTTGAGCGAACTTAAAAAAAACATTTTTACCAGCTTCAGCAGATTTTTGAGTTTGCTCTTGAAACTTATTTTTGTGGGAGATTCTCACATTTTTGTTGTATAAACTTGAAATGACAAGCTGAGAAAACTCAAAAATCTGCTGAAGCTGGTTGCCTTAAAATTTTAAGTTGGCTCAACTTTTTTTTTTTTTTACATTGCACTAAGTTTTTTTTTTTTCTTCCCTTTTTCAAGAACATACAAAAAAGTATACCTTGAAAGCAACATTGCTTTGGGTAAAAGCACCTGCTAAAGGCGTAACTATCAAAAAATAACATCTACTTTCAACGCAATGAAGAAATGTCAAAGAACTATTTAAAAGGTGTCCCTAAAATAGTTTTTACTAAAAAAGTAAAATATTTAAAATACATTTATTTCATACTAAGTAGTTCAAAGCTATTAGCATATTTACTGACATATCGCTCGAAACTTGCTGATATAAAAATTACAATTAAACTTATTTGGAGTATTTGTTTATTGCACAATGTACATTTCTTAATATTAAGCCT
This sequence comes from Onychostoma macrolepis, assembly GCF_012432095.1. Classification (NCBI taxonomy): domain Eukaryota; kingdom Metazoa; phylum Chordata; class Actinopteri; order Cypriniformes; family Cyprinidae; genus Onychostoma; species Onychostoma macrolepis. The sequence goes on from NC_081166.1 coordinate 23,894,881, forward strand.
AAAATGTGTTTTGATGTAACTATTGATGTATGATCTCAGAATAATTTCGGTCTTTAAATACAAAATATTTAAAGTTTACCTGAAGTATACTTGCAATAGTTTACTTTGGTATATGTCTTAGTTGGACTTCAGCACTACTTCCGTACAATTAAAGTATAATACTTAAGTATATCTGTTTAGTATACTAAAAGTGCAATTTCAGGGTATTTTTATTAAGTACATAAATATGTAAATGTATTTGTGGTATACTTAACATGAAATAGATGCATTTCAAATACATTTTAGGAAAAGCTCACTGACTATCAGATAAGCTGAAAAATGTGTTTGACAATTAATATGTAATAATTATAGCATAGTAAATATGGATTTATAGAACTATGATGTAATGTATTTTTATTAAAACTGTTATCCCCAATCCTGGTCCAGGGCACATTTCGGATGTTTGGATATGTCTAGGTGAGTTCACCTGATTCAGCTCATCAGTAAAGTGCTCACAGACTGAATTGGGAATGTCAAATAGGGGACACATACGCAACAGTACTGGAGGAGCTCCAGGATCAGAATATTAAAATGTATGTGTAGGTGTCTTCGTGAATACATTTCAGCATTGGAAAACACAAACATCGTCATTTTTCATTTCATGGAATTAATGAGATCCATACATATTTTATGAGTTTTTGTCATGAGACCTAAAAAGTGAATACCAGTCAATTTTGAGCATACAGTTTCATAAATCATACAGAATGAAGTGTTTTGAAAGTCTAAAAATGCAGGAGTAAGTTTAGGTGTAGGGTTAGGGCAAAGGGATATAAAATACAGTCACATACAAGATAATAAACCTCTTCTTTCGTCCTGGATTTCCTTTTGTGATGGAAAACAAAACAAAGGTTGGCCAATTAAAGGATGAGATCTGCCATTTTCTGTGGTTCTGTTCCAAAACTAGTAAGCAGCCTATCTAGACAGCATAAGTGTGCACCTGATGTGAAAAGCTCGGTTGGGGGGGGGGGTTTAAAAACACAATACAGCCAGTATTAATTTGCTTGAAGTGCAGTAACAATATAAAAACAGAGTTTTTATACAATTGATATTTTTGGGGGGCGGGGCTGCTCATAAGGGGATTATCATATTTATTTAAGGCTCATCGTTATATCAGTTCCATTTAATATAAACTATTATTGCAATTAACATGCATTTAAATGTTTCAAAACTTCAAATAAGTTAATTCAGATTGCTCTTTAGTATATTGTTTCCATAATTAGTATTCTCTTAAAAGTAGCCAGCAACTGATTAGTCTTTGGAACAGAGTTAGTGATCTTGCTTCAAATGAGAGAGCGATGTGAGAAAAATCCAAAGCAGTGAATGGAGTTTTGCTATAAACGTTTTTTTTATCAACACAGTGCTTTTAGACTTTTTGTTGTTGTTGACATTAAAACTAAAAATTTTGCCCATGAGCTAAGAGGTGGCGAGCAGGTTGAGATGAATGGAAGTGCTAACGAATAGCTCTCTCCAGGTATTATAGACCTCCTTGCTATAATTAATACCACAAGAAGCTTTGTAATGTATATCTCTATGGAAACACATCCAACCAGTCTATCTCTGAGCAGCAGGGTCAAGCTCATTACTAACTCTGGGTCGACATCCTGTCGAGACTGAGTGACATTTAAGCTGAAAGCACACACCAAAGATACACACAGACATACAGCATTTTTGAGTCTGACCCCTGAGACCTTTAAGCCATGATGGATTAGAATTCTGAAACATCTTTTGCATCGACTTTATATGTGACTAATTTTGCGACATCCTCTCATCTGTCAGTGTATGCCTGTTTCACGCTGAAGCATCTCACTGCTGGTCACATTCAAGTCACAGATTTCTGTAGTGCTTATCTTGATGTAAGAGCTGCATTACTGTTTATTTTCCCAGCTCAGGACTACCGCTGTGTTTGGCTTCTGACTCATTTCCATTCCACCACTCCTTTAGAAACAGTGAAAGCCTGTAGTATTTCGTTTTCACTTAAGTACAACAGTCATTTCCTGAAACTGTTTTAACCTCTACACTCACACTAATTCGAGCTCTGCATGAAGCCTGGTTGGCAAAACAAGTTTAGTTGCAATTTGGCATGTTACATCAAAATCTTTTAAACAGAATCATTCCATGACTTTCAATTGTCAAATTTTGCTTTACCACAATTTTTGCTTTCATTTGTTTTTCATTGTGAGGAAGTTTACCCTGCTGTCATGCTCATTTTCTCACCTGGAGCTCAAACTCTGTGACTGATTGTTTCTCCTAATAACATTCAGCCAGTAATGCTCAACACATTTCCGAGCACATTAGCTCTTTCATACTGCATAAGTAACCAAAATTGAGCTTGGCAATCAGTTAATGATATCGGTAACCCTTTATTTTAGGGTCTCTTAACTAGTTGCTTATTAGCATGTATATTAATAGAATATTAGCCATTTATTAGTTGTAATTAAGCACATATTAATGCCTTATTCTACATGACATTATTCTATATCCCTAATCCTACCCAATACGTAAACTTAACAACTGCCTTATTAACTATTAATAGGCAGCAAATTAGGAATTTATTGAGGGAAAAGTCGTAGTTAATAGTGAATAAGTGTTCCCTATTCTAAAGTGTTACCATGATATTTAATATGTACCAATGTTTGCTCATAAATGTCTTAAAAGGGCAATTTTTCAAGCAGTTATTGCTGCCGATCTTTGCTTAAAGCAAAAGTAAAGTAGAGTTAAAATATAGGGTAATAATAATGGCTGGCTATCAAAACTATTTTAATAACAGCTTGGATTAATATTGTTTTATTCATAATAAAATGTACACTGAAAAAAATGATTAATTGAATTTACTAAAGATTTTTAAGGTAAGTTCAATCAATTTATTTTAGCTACATTTAAATAAATTAGTCAACTTACCGTAAAATTCATCATTTGATTTCAGTGTATTATGTTTAATACATTTAATTTATAATTATTTTAATAATAGTTAAGTCCGCTAAATAAACACACAGTAGAACTGTACTGAATTTTTTTTTCATTTATATGCACTAATATCATACTCTATAGTATTTCTTACCTACATATATTTTTATGGTACCCACCCTCAAAGTGAAAAATATTTGTATTTAAAATTCAACTCAACATCTTAAAATGTTCAGCATATCAACGAAGTGTGTTAAAACTCAAGTCACTTAAACCTGCACCTCATTTCTCCAAGTGATCTATTAATTGCAATCTGTTCATTCCCTGGAGCCCAAATTATTACTCACATTTTTTCCTGTTCTCATTTACTTGCATAAAGATGCCTCAACTCAATTTCTAATTACATATTTCCAAACCCCTCATGGATTTTAATGGACCATCTTTAAATCTTCCGGGCTTTAATCTTGATGGTTTCTTAGCTTTAACGATTTTCGTCTTATCTTTTACAAATGATCATATCTTAGTTTGTGCATTTGGTACTGTATACAGTACACACTCACTCATAACAGTGCCTACCTTTAAAAAATTCTTACCAAATAAAAGAAAAACCCTGAAACTGCATTTACAAATATCTATCTATCTATCTATATATATATAATGTTTTGGTGCTTTTCTCCAAAAATAATTTCAAAATCATTCCACAAATTTGTTCGTACCAGACAATGTCAGACAATGCAGAAACAGACAACATGGTAAACCAAGGATAAACACTGGCTGTGCTTTTATAAGACTGAATTTGTTTGCAAAGTTTCTTCAAAAGTAATTCTGTTTTTAGTAGCACAGAAACGGCATACTTCACCTTAAAGTTACAATGCTTTTGGGAAACGAAGAAGATTTGTACATTTGTTTCTATGATCTGCTTAGGATGCTTTTGGGAAACTCTGCCTCTATCAGTCTGTACTCGCATATTCTCATATTCTCAGGAAATGAAGCATGTAATCAACATTCTTCTAAATTCCTTTTTATCCTATAAACCTCATAGCATACCAAAATGTCTGTAGAATACTACATTATATTTAAAGTAATGCAAACACGAGTAGATCCAGTCATCTGAAGGTCAGTCTAACTGTACAATAATGCAATTTTACACTGCAAAGGTGGCACAGGAGCACTTCTGAAGTGGCATTTAGGTATCTTTTCATAAGTTAATGTTGCTCTGTGGACCATTGTGGACTATTATTGCTCTGTGCCTGCTCAAAATTCAATGTAAATGTGCAATTATGCCTAAAGCCAGACTAAATTATGCCTGCTTTGACTCACATCAGCCTCTAGCATCAACGTACACAGTTATAACTGCAGCGTAATGCATTCATGTCACCTCTGAACAGCAGCCTGTGTAAAGTCACATAAATACCACTTCAGAAGCACTTCTGTGCCACCTTTGCAGTGTAAATTTGGCAACAGACTATTGAATGCTGCTCAGAGGTGGCATGAATGCTTTTACACAGCAAATATAATTGTATGCAGGCTTAATTTAGTCTGGATTTTATGCTGCATTACATCTTTACAAAAATTTTGAGCAGGCAAAAAGCAGCATTAAATTGGCTGTGTAAACATGCCTTAATTCACCTAATCACAGACCATTACAACTATCCTTAATTGTTTTTATTTTTTCTCATTTATAAATCATTCCATAAAAGCATGTGCTAAATGAATGCATGTAATGAATGCATGTGATTTTATCACTGTTGTGAGGTAACCACTAAATAAAACACACACAGAATTATGTTATTACATTTCTGCAAGTGTGAAATTACATATCACCACTAGAACAACTGATCAAATCACCTTTACTCCATCTGCGATCTCACTGTAGTAGTGAATTACAATATTCGAGTTCCTTAGACACAATCTGTTATTACACCCATAATTCTCACTGTTTATTTCTCAACAGCTTGTTTGAACAGAGAACACACCACACCTACGATATTAAAAGCTATAGTCTCTCATAAATGTGTCATTCTTGCTCATGTTTTGGATTGGAGATGTCATCCCTGCTATTATTGCAAGATACACAGCCAGCCTACATGTGTGTAAGTGTGTGATTGAATGTAATCATGCATTATTCATGAGGCCGACGCTGCTTACTGTATTCAGGAAAGATATGTTGTCGTTATATATTGTCAGCCTCTCAAGTGAAACGGGAATCGAAGTTGAGCGGACAGTCCTATAATACTGCGTTATGGTCAAGGAAACTGCATTTTTGTGAAAAGATGCAATGTATTTCACTTGATTGTAGTTTGAACCTCAAAGAAAGGGAGCCAAGAAAGAGAGGAAATCTGAAAATAAAGGAAGTTGTCAGACTCATTCTCTCCAGGCAGCTGTAACAAACACAGGATGTGCTCTCATGCACAAAGCTAATTGGACACTGGTTTGTCACCTCTCTTTCAATGCACCCCTCCTCGTCTCTTCTCTCCACATGCACACACACATTATGTGCTAGAAGGATGTAAAAAAAAATGTTGGTGACCATTTTTATGAAGCCTGTATATATAAGTGTATTCTTAATGAATTCGTAAGGTCTTAGATGTTAACAGATGTACGTTAAAACCACATAATATACCTTTCAATATTTATGATCAATCATTTTTACATTTGAAATTTCTTTTTATTAACACCAGAAACCTTGACCATGTTATCAACTACAATGAGAATATGATGCTTCTCAATAGGCATATCTATCAATTCATCCATCATTACAGTTGCGTGTACTGTTCTAACTGCAAAACTACAGTAAAAACTGTCCCTCTTGCTCTAGTCAAATCACAGCATGCTTCTAAAGATCTGAGCTGATCTTCTGTTCTCTGTGTCTTACCTCCTGGACCCTCTAAAGAGCTGATCGATCCAATCTCCTCCAGGGACATTCTGTTATAGATACTCCCAGCCATAGTTCAGTCTCTCTGAAGCCTCTTTTCCTGCCTCTAATTCACATGCGTTCCTTCCCTCTTTTCTGTTCCTTCACTTTTTTCACCTCCGTGACGTCAGCATCGGTTTCCAGAAAGCCTCCCCACCTTTCATTCTTCCTCTCACATGTCCCTTCCTAGATCTTTCATTTCTTGATTGTTCCCTCCCTGTCTTGTGACACCTCAGGCTTCCTTGTTCTTCCCATTGCATCCCTCCTGTTGTAAGTTTAAAGGCATTTTGAGGAAGCATAAACGGGGATTTCTGCCTCCTAATATCCTTCTATCTTACTCTAACAACACAGATTCCAGACACACAGGTTGCCAGAGAATTTCAGCCTCCTCCCTATCACTCCCTCTCCGCTGCTGAAGACTGTGACAGACTCACCAAGAAAGCTCAACATAACTGTAAAACCAAATGCAGAGACCTAATGAGAGGAGACAATCCAAAAGAGAGAGAGAGACAGAATAGAGAAAAATAGGAGGAGGAAGAGAAAATGGCTCATGCGAACAAAGAGTGAATTGGAAATTCTCCTTAGGAAAAGAAGAATCACTTGAGAGCTCTCTATAAAATCGAATCTCCTTAAATGGGTCTCCTATGAAATTACATTGAAAGTGGAGACTTATTTAAGACTCTTGGATCTCTGTTGTTTTATTCGTGAGAAAATGTTTCAGATGAGCTCTCAACAATGGCTCAAACCCTGCCAAGATACGTCTGCAATGAGAGATCAATATGAAATTTCAATTTGAAACATTTCTCGTGAGGTACCTTCAAGGCGATCTGAATGATGCACATTTATTTTGTCGTTAGCTACAGTAAAGGACCACAAAACCAGTCTTAAGTGTCAATTTTTTGAAATTGAGATTTATACATTACCTGAAAGCTGAATAAATAAGTTTTCCATTGATGTGTGGTTTGTTAGGATAGGACAATATTTGACCGAGATACAAAAATGCATATTACTAATCAAAATTTTTTATATATTTACAGTAGGAAATTTACAAAATATCTTCATGGAACGTCCTAATGATTTTTGACATAAAAGAAAAATCAATTATTTTGACCCATACAATGTATTTTTGGCTATTGCTACAAATATACCCGTGTGACTTAAGACTGGTTTTGTGGTCCGGTCCAGGGTCACATATATTATTTTATAAACAGTTAAAGTGGTGGAGTGTTTGCAGTGCTGTTGTGGTGAGATGAGTGGTTGTTATTGCTGGAGCTCAGGCATGCAAAAATATCAGCACCAGTTAATGTATACAACTTGAAATGTTTAAATTCCATAAATAAATTTGTATACACTGGTCACTACTGACAATGTATGCCTTGTTACCCATATAATTAAAGTGACAACAAAAACAGCTACTATAAAATAAACCAAGAGGCAGAGACTGCGTACTGTATTCATGCTGCAATGCATGCCAGTATGGTACTGTGGTTAATCTGTAAATAAACATGAAATGTCTGTAATACAGACACAGATAAACACTGAGATTCTACAGCGCAATGCTGCTACATCAATTATTCCCTGTTTCTGTTCAATGTGAAGTCACAGTAAACTATTTATTTATATTTAATTGTAATATAGTGTAGAAATAAAACTAAAAATTATCATTCAAGAACAAAATAAAATACACTAAATTCATGCCAATTCATGCAAATCTTATACAGTGTGTTGTAAACATACACACAGTAAACAAACTCTGTAAATCCAAACCTTGTAATAATGAATAAATGCAAAACAAACTGGAGAGTCCCTATTTGTGCACATTTCTAACAGCTGGCTAAAGGAGTTGTATGTATGATGCTCAGTTAGCTGTCATAGTGTCTGCAGTTTGTGTTTACCTGTGGCTAACTGGACCTCATTATCACAAGTGTGTCACAACTGAGGTGAAATGAGGCTTGTATCCTTTAGACAGATCTAGATGTGTTCTTATAGAGCTAAATTAGGACTCTGGATGACAGTAATGGCAAGGAAAACAGTTTCTTAAGGCGATCGGGTCAAGAAAACACATCGGATGGAAACCAGCACGTCTTTAGGGTGATGATGTACTAAAGTCTTGAAGGTCAATGCTCACAATCTAAGTGGAAAGTTGACTGGGCTCTTTCCAGTGCTCAGAAAGAAGTCCTTGCTAGTGCCATTGACCAACGACAGGCAGCAAAAACTGGAGGCAGCGACATTCCCAATTATAAAGAGCCTGGGCAGTCTTGTCTTAACCCACTTTAGAACTCAAGACATTCTGTCCAAGCACCGCTTCATTCAGTAATTGAGTAATGGAGCTGGCCTTCTGGATCAGCATGTTTAGGTGCTTACAATCTGCTGAAATGGCATTGCTCTCTCAGCAGACCACAATGCAGAAAGGCATGCAGGATACTACAGACTGGCAAAGCTACAGGTTTAAAACCTGAGCAGCATCTTAAAGTACAGCCACATTTCTAGAACAGTTACTATTCTAATTTGTTTGTTCTGAATCATTCCAAGCTACATCTACTTCAAGTCCTGCAAAGAGAGATCCATGAGCTACCAACATGCCTCGGTTGCTCAAGAGATCTGTAATTATTAAGTCACTTTGGATAAAAAAAAAAAATCTACCTAATGGGCACTTGGGTTAATGGCATGCCAAGTTCTTAAAAATGTGCTCTTTGTATTCATCTTGGCTTCATATGCTTTCTAAATTTTTTATACCATTTTCAAGAAAAGTTTAGATATATTGACTAACATATAAACATATAGGTGCATCTCAATAAATTAGAATGTCGTGGAAAAGTTCATTTATTTCAGTAATTCAACTCAAATTTTAAAACTTGTGTATTAAATAAATTCAATGCACACAGACTGAAGTAGTTTAAGTCTTTGGTTCTTTTAATTGTGATGATTTTGGCTCACATTTAACAAACCAACAATTTACTATCTCAACTAATTAGAATACTTCATGAGACCAATAAAAAAAAACATTTTTAGTGAATTGTTGGCCTTCTGGAAAGTATGTTCATTTACTGTATATGTACTCAGTAGGGGCTCCTTTTGCTTTAATTACTGCCTCAATTCGGCGTGGCATGGAGGTGATCAGTTTGTGGCACTGCTGAGGTGGTATGGAAGCCCAGGTTTCTTTGACAGTGGCCTTCAGCTCATCTGCATTGTTGGGTCTGGTGTCTCTCATCTTCCTCTTGACAATACCCCATAGATTCTCTATGGGGTTCAGGTCAGGCGAGTTTGCTGGCCAGTCAAGCCCACCAACACCATGGTCATTTAAGCAACTTTTGGTTGTGGGCAGTGTGGGCAGGTGCCAAATCCTGCTGGAAAATGAAATCAGCATCTTTAAAAAGCTGGTCAGCAGAAGGAAGCATGAAGCACTCCAATATTTCTTGGTAAACGGGTGCAGTGACTTTGGTTTTCAAAAAACACAATGGACCAACACCAGCAGATGACATTGCACCCCAAATCATCACAGACTGTGGAAACTTAACACTGGACTTCAAGCAACTTGGGCTATGAGCTTCTCCACCCTTCCTCCAGACTCTAGGACCTTGGTTTCCAAATGAAATACAAAACTTGCTCTCATCTGAAAAGAGGACTTTGGACCACTGGGCAACAGTCCAGTTCTTCTTCTCCTTAGCCCAGGTAAGACGCCTCTGACGTTGTCTGTGGTTCAGGAGAGGACAACTGTAGCCAAATTCCTTGACACGTCTGTGTGTGGTGGCTCTTGATGCCTTGACCCCAGCCTCAGTCCATTCCTTGTGAAGTTCAAATTCTTGAATCGATTTTGCTTGACAATCCTCATAAGGCTGCGGTTCTCTCGGTTGGTTGTGCATCTTTTTCTTCCACACTTTTTCCTTCCACTCAACTTTCTGTTAACATGCTTGGATACAGCACTCTGTGAACAGCCAGCTTCTTTGGCAATGAATGTTTGTGGCTTACCCTCCTTGTGAAGGGTGTCAATGATTGTCTTCTGGACAACTGTCAGATCAGCAGTCTTCCCCATGATTGTGTAGCCTATTGAACCAAACTGAGAGACCATTTTGAAGGCTCAGGAAACCTTTGCAGGTGTTTTGAGTTGATTAACTGATTGGCATGTCACCATATTCTAATTTGTTGAGATAGTGAATTGGTGGGTTTTTGTTAAATGTGAGCCAAAATCATCACAATTAAAAGAACCAAAGACTTAAACTACTTCAGTCTGTGTGCATTGAATTTATTTAATACACAAGTTACACAATTTGAGTTGAATTACTGAAATAAATGAACTTTTCCACAACATTCTAATTTATTGAGATGTAAAAATAGATTTTTCCACAATTATTACATAATTTTTTTGTGTGTGTGTGTGAGTCGCGGCACATGACATTTTACAATCTGAACTAACCTTGCTTTGTCATAAAAAGGTCTGAAATTTGATATTTTACCTTGACACACAGTCATGAGGGTGTGCTGTTTTAAGTTTTTCTGCATGATGAAAGTTCATCTTCAGTTTGTATTAGAAATTATGAAATTATAATTAAAAAAAATGATGCCAAATTATTTAATAAGGTTTTCTTTTCAAGAATTTCATTCATTTAATGAGGCTTTTTTCATTGCCTTATCAGGACAGTTGTATCACGCTGACATTTTTTTATTTTACGCCTACAAAATACATATTTAAATTAAATTCAGAAAGGTCGAAAAACTCATCACAGAAAGGGTGCCATGGGAACTGCACCTCCCTAGTCCCTACCTCAGTTCACTCCAAATGCATGCTTCCTCTCGCCATCAACTGTTACTGAACGAGCAGTGTCTTGTTGTTCCTTCACAACGGGGCATGAAGTCCCTTTCCAAAACCTTCACCCTCTCTGCTCCTCTCTGGACAAATGAGCTGCCAACCTGCACCCAAACTGCTGAAACCAACAGACACAATTTTTCCACCACACGCTTAAACAAATTCACTCTTCTGTGCATTTCTCCTCCTCTCTAGCTTGTTTCCTAATCTAGCTTAGAGGCCAATTTAGCCTCGATGCACTTCCAATGACAGAATTATGCTAATATTGGCAAATATCAGGTCTAAAGTCCTTGTTTCTCTTATTTTACAGACTACAAAACCACCTGAGTAGTCATCAGAGGACAGATAGCACATGGCCAAAACAAACGTCCTGAGGTAGGTAGTATGGCTGCAGCCCCAGAGGGAGTAATGCAACATTTGGGTCACTAACCTGTGAATAAGAGTAACGTGTTCCAGGTTGCACCATTTATTATTCACACAAATAGGAAGTTCATCGAATTTTTCTTGGTCTCTTTTCTCTCTGTGTGCACAATCCATTCAGTGCGATCACAGAGCTGAAAGTATCGGCTCTGAGCCAAGATTCTGTGCAGTGTAAGAGATTACAATGTGTGTATTCTCATGACTGCAGGTCAGCACTGAGAGCTCATTCATTTAATACCAGAAACATGCACAATGACAGAAGGATGGTAATGTCTGTGAAATGACTTACAGTTCACGGTGATGCTGATTTACAAGGTGCTTTATGTATATACTCAGGGGTATCTTTGGTAATATTTTAATATGGTTGAATTTGTTAACGTTAGTCAACACATTAGGCATCAGAAACTAAAAATTAAATAATTTTTACAGCATTTATTAATCTAGGTTAATTTATGTATAAACATACTGTTGTTCATTGTTAATTCATGATTGTTTAAAATACATAAACTAATGTTCATTTACACAACTTTAAAAATTTAAAAAATGAATAAATTAACATGCAGTATTGTTCACTGTTAGTGCATTACACATAATGCATTAACTAATGTTAACAAAATAAACTTCATTGTAAAGTGTCGCTATCCTCCAATTTGATACTGTTAAGTGCTTTGACACAATCTGTATTGTTAAAAGCGCTATATAAATAAAGGTGACTTGACTTAATTAAACTAGAATAACTTTTAATTATAATTTCTTTTAATTTCTGATTTTATTGAAGTGCTTTGAGGTAATTAAATGGCAAAAAAAATTTAAAAGTGACATGTAATGTCTGCTCCATTAGAGGCACAAACTGAGCTGCAAAAATTATATTTCGAACACTTTCCCATCTTTCATTGTTTAGAAAAAAAAACAGTCCCACCTAAAACTAAACAAAAATGCACACTTCTCTTTTAATTATGGTAAGAAATTCAAAAAATCTAAATCATTGATTACCTATATACTTTTTACTGTATAATATACATAATCATATACATAGAAATTCTAAAATCAAAAATCAAAATGATTGAATACCTATATACCCTTCTCAACACCAACTCCCCTGTTCTCAGAATAGTTTCTGTACAGGAGGATGCGATCATCTCTCTGTTTTTGTCTTTGTTTCAACAAAAGAACATCATAACAGAACATTGCATTGATTTAATTCTGTGTAGCTGTCCAGAGAAATACAATGATATTGACTCAAGTGTCTCTTCAGTGAAAGCTAGGTCTGAAGCTTGGCAGATGTGTGGATATTCAGTGAAGCACAAACATTTAATCCCAGTTCATTGTGGGGTTTCAGCCAAAAATGACTGACTGGCTTGTTATGTTTGTCACTGACTTTCCCTCCTCATTATATCACAAAACCCTTTTGTAGATTAACAAGGTTTTGGACTGGTAACAAACTCTAAGTTCAAAATCATTAAGATAACGCATCTTACCTGAGTCAGAGCTGGCGGATGCTACTGGCATTTTCGTTTTCTTTGAGCGTCTGTCCACGTACCAAATTTGTCAGCGGCCAACTAGAGAAAGAGAGAGAGAGTTTCTGTGTGAAAATCACATGGTCAGCCCAAGTATTTACCCCAAATCCACCCTCTCTGCAGAGAGCTGCAATAAATTCAGTTCTGGTTAGATTACTTACAAATTGTAGCTCGTTACTGAATACAAATTACATGACGAAAACTGTAGCATATTTGTCACGGCCAGAGAAGGACACAAGGAGGAAGGATCTAATGCAGATTTTTTTTAATAATCATCTTTAATAAGCAAGATACTCCAATAAGACCAACCAAAAACCAGACTAGAAATGGAATATAATCCTTACCGTATCTACACATTTTGGGTAATGTATTCTGATTACTTTTAGATTACTTTTTATGTAACTTGTTTATCACGTAGATTTAAACAGGATTATTTTGCATGTTATCTAAAAAAAACTACAAAGAGAATATATATATATGTGTGTATATATATATATATATATATATATATATTATTATTATTATTATTATTATCAACAACACAAAGTGCCAAGGTTTCTCTACTGCAGGGAGTTTGTGATTTGATAAAAAGCTAATTATTTCAATCATACAAATGTAAATTTAAAGAAAAAATAAACCTTTTTAAAGTAAAAATAATACTTGAACTAATGAAATAATACTTTTTTTTTACTTGCATGTCAGTGTGACTATTAACCGACAAAACAAGAATTATTGAAAAGTCAGGGGGACTTGCAAATATTTCAGGTCAAAATAACGTGTGAATATGTAATCATGTAATCCATAAAAACACAACTGTAATCTAATTATAAAGCATTTTATAATCTAATTGTAAATATGTTTTGACAAAATAATTTTCAATTCTACATGAAATTGAAATCAAATCATAATTTGAAGCAGAAACCATCCAATTTCAGTTAAGCTAACAAACATTTATTCTAGACTTTCACTTAAACATGTTAAGTGAAATATGTCTTGTTCTCTCTTGAGGAAGTTGTGCATTACAGTATCCTAGTGGGAAAATAAATGTGTGACGCCATGGACAAATTTGGCAACTCTTCCACACTATTTTAGCTGCACACCTGGATACACACACTATTAAATGGCACTTTATACCGGGGAGTTTAAAGACGCTATCTCATGGCGTGACACATCTACACACACAGTATGTTAAATATAGCTCTCACTGAAGCTGTTAAACTCTGACTGTGCACCTCAGCAAGACTTTGCATAACCCAGCTGAATGTACGCGAGCGAGATCGTGTAAGTGTGTGTGTGTGTGTTATGCTCCAATGCTCTTTTCCAGTCTCCTTAGCTTATTGTCAAAACCAAACCCTAAGCACAGAAACACGACAGCATTTGAGCATGGAGAACTACTAACATGGTAATACAGAGTTTCTGGAGACCACAGTGTCGCTGTTGTTATTTTTGTTTTCTTTGTGCACAAAAATGATTCTCGTAGCTTTATAACATTACGGTTGAACCTCTTTACTACCGTTCTGGGCCATAAAACTTTTCAGTTGCACTGCTGTCTATGCAGTTTCAGAAAGCTCTCGGATTTCATCAAAAATATCTTAATTTGTGTTCTGAAGATGAACGAAGGTTTTACAGGCTTGGAACAACATGAGGGTGAGTATTTAATGACAGAATTTTCATTTTTGGGTGAACTATCCCTTTAAGACTGAGTGATATACCTCTCTGTTACCATCTCTCTCTCTCTAACATGTCTGTTGTGACACTGGCTTCCCTCAGTGGCAGATAACCCAGCAATCAGCACAGGAGCCTGAACACAGCTGTGTGTGTTAGTGACAAGTGAGAGATAAGACACGGGAGTGATAGACGAAATTACATCTCTTAACACAAGAGAAGGACGAGAAAAGCAGCTCTTTCTTTAAGCAATGAAAGGAGCCAAAATACAGTGTACATCCTGAAGCAATCCTCATCTCAATAAAGACACATTCTATTCATTCTTAACCATGCTCTACAAAAATGGTGAGGTCTGTGCCATTAGTGTCACCAAATGAGATTCCCAGTCTTATTGTTCTAGATTCATTAGCGTAAATAACTTGCTTTGGAACAACTCGACACAATCTTATGGCAGTTCATCATTATTTGAACTTTTGGCTATTTCGTATGAATTCCTACAATCTCATTTTCATACAAACTACTTGAGCTCCACTGATGGTAAGGTTTAGAGATAGTTTGTGGTGAAACCTTTTTCCGAAAGTCATACATTTCTGTACAAATCAGATCATACGTATTGCGTAAGAAATTGCCATCTCTTATCTTAACTAACTAAAACCATAAAAAAGCATTTTTGTTACTTAAATAAAATAAACATTAACTGAAAAAAATAAACTTAAACGTCTTTTCTCATTTTCATTTAGTTTAACTTGATGCATCAAAATAACTAAAACAAAAATGTGACCCTGGACGACAAAACCCGTCTTAAGCGTAATTTTTTCGAAATTGAGATTTATACATCATCTTAAAGCTTTCCATTGATGTATGGTTTGTTAGGATAGGACAATATTTGGCTGAGATACAACTATTTGAAAATCTGGAATCTGAGGGTGCAAAAAAATCTAAATATTGAGAAAATCACCTTTAAAGTTGTCCAAATGAAGTTCTTAGCAATGCATATTACTAATCAAAAATGAAGTTTTGATACATTTACGGTAAGAAATTTACAAAATATCTTCATGGAACATGATCTTTACTTAATATCCTAATGATTTTTGGCATAAAAGAAAAATCGATAATTTTGACCAAATATACCCCAGTGATTTAAGACTGGTTTTGTGGTCCAGGGTCACAAATAATGAATAAAAATGTTTACACATTTCATTTTAAAACAATAAAAATGACTATTAACTACTATTAACTTAATTACTATTAACTAAAATTTAAAAGAAAATATAAAAATAAAAATAATTCAAAATATTATTATAAACTATAGTCTAGAATCTCAATTATACTAAAAAAGCACTCGGCTGATTTCACTTAATGTTTTAGCTTGATGTTAAACAATAGTCAAACTGTCCAATGTTCCTGTAATCCCATGTGATCCATGTGAGAAGTAAAATCAAGGCATGTTAATAATTTTGACCATTAATATATTATTGTAGACTTGTCAGTGACAGCTCCACCCTCAAAGAGCAAATACAAACACTCCAGATGATTTACAAGCTCTAAGTGCCTGCTAGTTTTCTGATCAGCTCACATGTTGGCCTGAAGTCAGATTCGTTCTTGCTGTTTACAGTCACAGGGGCAGGTGTGATTTTTTACGATAACTATTTCAGTGATATCTGACAGGTAGTGAGGCCGTTTTCTGTGCCATTCCTTACAACACCACAAACATCAAGCAGATATGCACCGTAATCTTATAAAATACATATGAGTAAAAAGCTGTGGTAAGGATCTAAAATTCAAGACCTCCAGTGTGTTATTCATGTGCTATTTGCTACATGCCATTTACTGGTGCTTCTTAACACAGAGCAAGACTTAAGTTCTAAGGTCACCTCTGCAATCTTTAAACGAACTGAGCAATCTTTTGAACATCAGCCCTCCACCACCCAATTTACGTCTCATGACGTAGTCAAAGTTCCAAACAGGTTACCCAAACAACCCCCTGTCCGCCAACTGTTCGGAAAAAACAGATCACCTACTTAAAGTAGCGACTGCGCATTATATAAAATGGACAAAATTTCACACTGTTAACAATACATTTTTTCAATTTAAGAAACCAACGTTCAAAAAAGGCACAAACCCACAGGTACTGGTGAATCTGGGCTAAAAATAGCCCTTTTCTGCTCCCTCAGGTTGGGCTTCTCATTACTTTACATGGGAGAATGGTTGTAACCAAGACAACCATAAGCGCCTCTCACACACGCTGCTTCTATTTTTTTTGCTTTTCTCCTTTGTGCCGGTTCGCCATGGCAACAACAGGGACTGCATTAAATAGTAATTACAATCTACACCAAGTAGTGGTTTTTGAGCAAACGATGGGGTACAGTTTCTAATAGTAAAAAAGTTACTACATTCATAATTTAACACAACCTGAAATTCCATTTATAGAATAGCAAGCCTACTACTAAATAAAATATTAAGATTTCATAGATTTTCATTAAAGGGGTGGTTGACTAGTTTTTTTCTAGGCTAAACTGTGTTTATGGGGTGCACTCATGTGTTAATGCTGAGTTAAAAAAAATAAATTAAAAAAAAGTATTATTTTTCACATAATTTACCTTTATTCTACACCTCTCTGTCCCTTCTCCTATAAACGCGCTGATGATTTCCTGCTTTTATGAAGCCCCTCCCTACAGCACAGCAACCACGTGCACGTCCACGTTTAACACTTCTCATAGCTATGTGAAAAATAGAGACAGAATCGCGATTCATATTTGAATAGATTTTTTTAGTAGTTTTGACGGCATGGAAACAACTCGTCCTCTTCTCTAAAGCAGCGCAACATAGCCTCGCCCCCTTTATTCCATGTTCCCGGGGGCGGTGTTTATCTGGGTTTGTGACATCACAAACCCGGGAAATAAATTGTTGTAGTCCCTACGAGCCGTTTTTGTAGGCATTAAACTGCCTTAATTTTAAAAGACGATATCTCCGTTTGCATTGAACTTTCAGCATCGTAACTTTGCAGATATTGTTAATGCTCAAACAGCAACATTACCAACGTTAAAAAAGCTAAATCGCAATCGCAAAATGCTTTATGAAGAAAATCCATTCTTTCACTAGAACATCGTTTCCCAAATTGGGGTTTGTGAGTTGATGAAAAGCTAATAATTAAATCAAATGTAACATCAAAATAAAAAATGGGCCAGCCCAACTATTTGAAATACAACTGAAATTGCGATATATATTATCAAACTGCAATCTAATTAAAGGCTGCAATTTAATTAACAAAATATATTGTCAGTTGCTCCAATTCCGTGTTTTCAGGGAGCGTTTACACAAAACTATTTTCAAGTAAAAACTGAAAACTTTTTATGCATTTGGCCATTTATTTACATGACAATGGTGTTTTGGGGCCCTGAAAAGGCAAACTTTTGAAAACAGGTTTCAAAGGTTTTGAAAACTATATCGTTATCAGCTACAAAAAAAACTACAAAAGCACAAATTTGTTTGAAAATGGTGCCATCATGCGCATGTATATTACGTGTTCAGTCTATAGGTATATGTGCGTATGTGCGCAGGTGCATAGTGTTTCTTTACAATGCAACATCGCTAACTACAGGCCTGGCATGCAGCATTTTTAGTCATTTGTATTTTAAGTATTTGTATTGCAACTTGTAGTGTTATAAGGTTTACAAGTTTTACACTTCCCATAACACCCGATGTACTTGTTACACCGTAAGAAGAATGGCATCTACGCCAATATTAGTCTGTTTCTTTCTTATTCCGAGATCACCGTAGCCATCTGATCCAGATCAAATAATGGATCAGCACCTAGAGATTACCTCTACAGCCCTGAACGTCAGCGGAGATCAGGACTCCTAGATGAGCCCCAGAGACAGATCCCCAGTGAAGACCTTGTCACCTAGACGGCCATTGGGACAAGACCTCAGGAACCAGATGAGTCCTTTACACAATCTGACTTTGCTGCAGTTGGAATTGAATTTCTGTTTCGTCTGGCCAGAGGAGAACTGGCCCCCCGACTGAGCCTGGCTTCTCCCAAGGTTTTTTTCTCCATTCTGTCACTGATGGAGTTTTGGTTCCTTGCCGCTGTCGCCTCTGGCTTGTTTAGTTGGGGACACTTCATTTCCAGCGATATCTTCGACTTGATTGCACAGATACTATTTAAACTGAACTGAGCTGGACGATAACATCATTGAATTCAATAATGAAATGCCTTTAACTGAAAATTGAGTATTTAATCTTGCCATTTTACATTATTGACACACTATTTTCCTATTTTGATATTGGAAACTTTCTTTGACGCAATCTGTATTGTTAAAAGCGCTATATAAATAAAGGTGAATTGACTTGACAAGTTGGTTCTTGTAAGTGTGAACACATAAAAGTGATTTGAGTCTAGATTCTTTGTGCCAGCTGAATGTCTCAGCAACAGTAATATGAGACATTGAAGCAATATGCATAGATGCATATTTGCTAGCTATTTTAAATGCAACTTTATGTGTTTTAAATTTATCAGGATTTGAGGGTATTTTTCTAAAAATCATACCTTTCCAGATGAATCACATTCATACAAGCACAATCAGACAAGCACAGTTTTCCTCTAGTTGTGTTTCTTCAATAAGAAGCACAGATGACATATGTGACCCTGGACCACAAAACCAGTCTTAAATCTGTTGCCAAAAATACATTGTATTGATTTTTCTTTTATGCCAAAAATCATTAGGACATTAAGTAAAGATCATGTTCCATGAAGATATTTTTGTAAATTTCCTTGTTGTATTCCTGTAAATATATCAAAGCTTAATTTTTTATTAGTAATATGCATTGCCAAGGGCTTCATTTG
This sequence comes from Onychostoma macrolepis, assembly GCF_012432095.1. Lineage (NCBI taxonomy): Eukaryota > Metazoa > Chordata > Actinopteri > Cypriniformes > Cyprinidae > Onychostoma > Onychostoma macrolepis. The sequence goes on from NC_081166.1 coordinate 23,913,990, forward strand.
GACAACTTTAAAAACGATTTTCTCAGTATTTAGATTTTTTTGCAACCTTAGATTCCAGATATTCAAATAGTTGTATCTCGGCCAAATATTGTCCTATCATAATAAGCTTATTTATTCAGCTTTCAGATGATGTATAAATCTGTATAATTATGACTGGTTTTGTGGTCCAGGGTCACATATATCAAAGAACTTCATATTTAAAGTCTGTAGTTTAGAACACTAATTGTTTTATTTTAGAACAATAATTTAGAACTTTATTTGATATTTGAAATTTGAACATTCAAAACAAGCAACGTCCTTGGCAACCAACGCATTGCTGGAAAATGACAATTTATAAATGTTTGAGCAGCCAAATACACACTGACAACGCATGATTTTCTACTTGCTGCTGTTAGCCGAAGGAAGGGTAGTATTTATCATTTCTGAAGAACCTCTCAGCATGATTCCTTGTATTCCTTGTCCAATAATTTAATGCGAACTTTCTCATGACTGGCGCGCAAGTACTTCTGAATTACGCAGCTACAGCTGTGTTAAAGAAACACACACATAAGCTCAATTAGCTTAACCAAAAGCAGTCAGGACAGCAGATGACAGTAGGAGGTCAGCACTAGCAGCACTGTAGCATTATCTCTCCAGCTGCGCAGCTGCAGCGACGGTTGCCTGGCAACACACAAAATCCCAAGAGCCTCTACTGTAGGGTATTTGAATGGAGCAAAAGAACTAGGAAATTGGAGAGTAAATCTTGTTAATAGTGCTGCTCTGTGTTTAGGCATGCAATTTAGAAATGCAATTGATGTTCTTTATTATGTGCTTGTGATGTACATTACTCAAGTAAGCGGTTTCAGGACAAACTGTGGTCAGAAGTGTTCATGGTTTGGCTTTGTGTGTTTACACAGATAATTAAATAAGCAAAAATGTTCTTCTTGGGCAGCTGTTGTGCCACCTTGTGTACAATAATGTGCCAAATGAGTGACAGAAAACCTCTTTTCATTGCATGTTGATGTCTCACAGTATAGTGATATTGCATCGAAGACGTGTATACCATAAATTACCTTACGGCCAAACTCAATTTTTAAATCCAATCTGAAATATGAAACATCTTAGACTTTCTGAGGTCAAATACCACGTCTTACAATGTCACTTCTTTTTATTGAGTGCACAGATTACAGAAAACACCGTTTTCAAGGAAACAGTCCCTGGAGCTGCACACGTAGGTAAAGCTGTCACACACAGTGAGTGGAACAGAAGAAGAGAGGTCACGTCATGTTTATGAATGAGACACAGAAATGAACGTGGGAGTTGAAGAGGTGTCGACTTTCCCACACAAAAGCCAGCAAACACATGTTAAAAGAACAGATAATTGATTCAAATAGCCCATAATAGGACATCTAGGAGATGAGCTACAATTAGCAATCAGGTAAAAGATATAACAAAATAATAAGAATAAATTCAATAATAATAGAAAGTTTTTGTCATTTTTGTTAGTATTTGTTTTAAAATATGTCAATATAGTTTTCATTTCACTTTCAGTTTTAGTTATTATTATTTAAACTAAATTAATTATTAATTATAGTTAACTAAAACATAAACATTAAAAAAAGAAAAATTCAGCTTTGCATCACAGGAATAGGAATTATATTTTAAAATATATTTAAATAGAAAACAGTTAATATGTGTAAAAACAAAAAATAAATAAAAATACTTTATTTGCATATATATATATATATGTGTGTGTGTGTGTGTGTGTGTGTGCAATAAATGTTTTTTTATTTATTTTTTTAATGTTTATGTTTTAGTTAACTATAACACGTAACTATAATAACTCTAATACAAATACATTTAGTTAAAATAAATGAACAAATAATAACATAAAAATGTAATTGTCTCACAACCATAAGATTAAAGATCAAATAAAATGGAACAAAATATATAATAATAATAATAATAATCACAAAATAAATGTCCATTAACAGAAACTATGCAGTACAGCTGCATTTTTGCAATTTACAACAGCTATCATAGTTTTCTAACCACTTATGAAGTGAAAACAACTAAAATATAATAAAAGCTCATAAAACCAGTATGATAAAAAGAATCTGACAAAGTCTTCATAATAGGTGACGTCATTATGAATTATCCAAACTGTTAATTAGCTAATTAGCAAAAAATATATATAATATCAAGCTACACAGCATAGCATGCTTTTCCTTTTAAAATAGCCTAAACACATTTATCAATGCAAGGTATGGTACAGTGATGGAATCAGTCAGTAAAGCATATAAATTAATGGTACTGAATAATTTCCATTTTCTAGTAGTCTTCTTCAAAAATCTAATATTTTCAGGTACCCGAAAAGCCTGTAATACCATGGTAGTTTTGTGTGAGCATCTTAGATAAACGCTGATATTAGTAAAATAAGACTGAAATTCAGTCCGAATCAAACTACTTGTAGTATAGCCTACGTTTGTTGCGTCGCTCGCAGAAAGGGGTGTAATGAGCTGTTTCGCTATCTGTCATGAACGACTTTGACTCACCTGTGATGTCCGACAGGGTGAAATAAACCAGCAGTGCACGTCTTTCACTTTCTGCAGACGGTGGTCATGATGCTGGTCGCTGAATTAACGCGTATAATCCATCTGCTCTCGAACCGTTAATAAATTCACGTCTTATTTACCGCAAACACACCTGATAACACAGCAACCAGTGAGACTAATAGACAGCAATATCATCAGAACAGAACACTTTAAAGCTTGATCATCTACTCAGTCAGTATCTCATCACCTGATGACTAAACAAAGATTTAAACAATCTGTGTAACCGCTTTACATCATCACGTCTCTAACCGGCGGCGATGCGCTTTTGTTGTATTGAGATGCTGTGAGTCTTAAAGGGGCAGCACACTCCACGCCTCTCTGCGGACCCCACCACATCACCTCTTCTACCCAGTCTCAAATCACTCAGACCTTTACGGCTTTAAAATCAATTCACCATATACCGCAGTCTCTGTCTTTACGTACTATTAAATTATATTTATTCTTTTAATAATAACTCTAACCAACAGCAAGTTTGGTTCTTTTTCCAAAAGTAGACCCTTGAGGCGGTAGGCTTCTTGAAATAAAATCATAATATTACCACATATGTTCAAATATATGATAATAGCATGGGAGATTTTTAGTTTTTAGATTTTTAGACTATTTTTAATTATAGTATTTTCGCCTTCATTTACAAGATAGCTATGAAAATCAATAGATAGGTTAATAAAAATATTTTTATTTTGAAATTTTATGTTTTTGCACACAGGCTATAGCATGGTATTGCATGGTACTTTAAAGTACATTAAAGAATGCCTATACATTTTTGTTTTTGTTTTTGTTCAGTGCAACATGAATAGTAAAGCTATTTTTATATATTATTTTTATTATTTATGATATAACAATAAAAACCAAAAGTTTCAAACTGTGATTCATGAAATAATGAAGATGGCCAAATATTTAAAATATAAAAATATTGTTGATTTCCCCCATCTAGTGGTATACAGATGTATTAGTCCGGACTCTCTTTATTTAAGAATGTTTAAAAAAAAAAAACATGTAAAATGTATAAATGAAGACAGGAATCAAGTTCAACATTCAGTAATTTTTTATTATTGTCAATTTTGTCACTGAATAATAAATTATTTACAATTGTCTTTCACAAAGCATAAATCAACTCATAAGAGAGAGGAAGAGAGAGAAAGAAAGAAAGAGGCTGATAGAGATGTACAGATCATGAGGTGTTTTTAGAGCCTCATTTTGATGAGGGTTTGGCTCATGCTGGTTTCTGCTGTTCAGTAAACTCATTTATTATCATAGAGATGGATGGATGAAGAAAGCCACTGCACCAGCCACAGAGAGGAGTCACATCACCATAACAAGTCTTCCACACTGCACAGAAACAAAAAAACAATCATTTTAATATCTCCACCAGGGGTTTGTCTGAATATCTCTGGACTGACTGCGACTGACTAAGCAGGTGCATTTGTATCTCTGTGATTAAATATAACATGCAATGATACAAAACTTCAGAAACAAAGATATTCCAGCATATTCTCTCACTGCTCACCGGGGCCTGATGTCCTGTTCCTCTTCACCGAAGAGCAGTTCAGCCACAGCCGCCTCAGGGGTGGATCGCTTCCCATATCTGAGGAATGAGAAGATGATTCAAGTCTGTAGCAAGTTACACGCTCAGTGCCTGTTCATTTCCATTACTCTAAGTATGAGCTATAGTATTAGTGATGCTGGCTTGGACAAACGACACTAAAAAGAATTACAATCCAACTTCCTGATTTAACTAAAAGAAACCGATCTTCCAGATAATTGTAGATCAATTCACAAATATAAAGAAATCAACAAGAAACAGAACCAAAATAACACATGATCGTCATTTAATTGCGGCCTTTTAAGGTTAAACTCGTTGCAGAAAATATCAGGGTACATCTCTAGCGTGCATCATCGGAGACGTAACCAGACGTGTTAATCCCACTTAATAACAATCTATCTTAACGCGCAACACAATAATGAGAGGTTTCATACAGGTTGAAGGATATCTGGCAACTCAGCCCACCCCTCGCACACATGTGAGTGTTCGGGTGAAACCATAGCAACGCACAATTTGGTAAAACCATTGACACAAAAAAAGTGGTTTTGTTTAAATTGTAAACTAGATTGAGTTCATTCGCCTGCATGGGAACCTGCACGCATTGCTCACTGGGACTAAATGCAAATCAATTCAATTTATTTGTTTAGGGCTTTCACAACACGGCATTCCTAAAAGCAGCTTACAAATAATAAAGCCTTATAAACAATTTAAATATATATTTAATTATTTTTATTTCAGTTGTATTTTTAGTTATTTTAGTACATCAACTTAAACTAAAAGAAAATTAATGTTTCCTTGGCAACTAGCTGAAATTAAAAAAAAGATTATATATTTTTTTTTTTTTTTTTTATATTTATTCTATGGTATTAATATTTAATATCATAATTGTTCCTGCTATAGTACTTTTTGGAAGGCATATTTAAACAAATCTAATATAAGCTCAAGTAATAACCCAGTGACTGGAAAATTAGATATTAAAAACCGTAACACAGTGGTTCAGTAAATGACGTCAATATGAGAGAGATGTGCTAGAAACAGTGCCATTAATATAGGCATCATACTCTCCATTATCATCTGAAAATGTTTATTGGGCCATTAGCTGATTTCTGCCGATTTTCTACAGAATCATGTTTCAAGAATCATCTGAACGGGCATCAACCATAAAACATGAGCAGAACAAATTTGTGTATAAATTGTTTGTAAAATCATTCTTACATGTTTTGTCACACTCGGTCCAGTGTGCTCATTTATGCAAGATACTTTTACACACAATTTACAGACAAATTCATTCTACAGACTTAAGTATTAATAATTTACAATAATGAGACATGAACAAACATTATTAAGCTAGGTTCATGTTAATTTACACGCATTCTGTTTTTCAATGTTTAATGTTTATATATAATAGATTAACTAATGCTCATTTATACTATACCTTTATATGTGCATATTCAGAATTTATTATTAATCTACATTAACAAATGCTGTAAAAGTTTTGTTTTGTTTATTAATAATTCATGATGACTAATGTATTAAATAATGTGTTGCCAAATATATGAAACAAAAATGTCATTTCCATTTAGTTAATGTACGTTCTGAAGTACTGCATATATAATATGTGAATAATAACATCACGTCATATTTTCTGAATGAAATCCACTTATTTCTTACTAATTTTGGGCTGCTGATTCAAAAAATAAAGCCTGTATGATGTGCATTTCATAGCATTTGTGCTTTCAATATGATTCCTGTCTTTCTCTGAGACAGATTAGAACTATTTGTTCAAATCTTAGCCAATTTTCACTTTTATGAATGATTCTGAAGACGACATTATTTCATGCCTAATTCGGATTTGAAGGTTAAAATAATTGCCAGTGACAGAAAAAAAAAAAATGTAAACATGACCCAGATTTTTTCTGCTACATCTGTAGGTGTTTTACACATCCAAACAGTAATGTGTTTATGTATAGTTCTTTGACATTAAATCAAGTATTTTAACATATTTTCTTCCCTTCCTTAACTGATTCTAAGTACAATGTGAATACTTTTTTTTTTCATTAAAACTGAAACATTTGACAGCTTTTGATATTTTGATAACTGTATTACAGCTGATACATATATATAATCGAAAAATATAGTACATGACGGAAACTGTTTATTGATATTTTTGAATTTAGCATTAGCAAATTATGTAACATATCAGGCCTTTTTTGCAAATCTGCTGAAATTTTTCAAGATGCAGGGCTGTGTTATTAACAAAAGTTATTATTACAATAATCAGTGCTACTATTAGCCTCTAATACTGATTTGAAATTATACACAGGCAATGAATAGTTAATTCTAGCCTCACCTCTGTCGTGTGATGAGGTTGATGTAGTGTCTTAGAGCCGTGTGGTACTTGGCCATCTCATCTGGACCCACATCTCCCGCTGGAGGTTCTGGTTTGGGTGGGTAAGCTTCAGCCAGGCTGCTGAGACACACTATGACACACAGCACAAGAGCCAGCGGCACGGTCCAGGATCTCAATGCACTCGCCATCTGATACACACAAACAGAAAACCTTTGGGATTCATACAAGTAGGGTGTACTTTTGATTCAGATGAACTCTGAACAGCGAGTGCCAAAGTCTACAGAACTTGAATGCATTTCAAATATACCATTAAACATTTGCTGTAGATTTTCTACTCTTGGTCTATTGATAGCCTCAATAGATGTTAAACTCAATGCTAAACAGTTTTGTGAAGTTCACTAGATGCACTTTGTTATGGAGCTATCCGTGATTCTGAATCTGATGCCATTATGTTGAAGTTATCATCAACTAAAGGCTATTTGCTTTAAAGAGTGAAAGAAGCAGAATGCTACTTACTCTGCAGTAGATGTTCGGGCCCAGAAGGATTGTGTAGAGCTGATATTGGCTGTTGGCGTTGATCTGCTTCTCTCTCACCAGACCAGGATGCTTTTATAGCTCATGAGACCCCAGAGGGAGGTCCAAACCCCACCCAGCACTTACACACAACCAGAGTGTTAATGATAAACTAATGAGTCATTGGCACAAGCCATTCAACCCTATGATCACAATGGTACTCTGAACATTAACAAGACTGCTGATGATGAGCATTTAAAATGGTTAAAATAAAATTGAGTATTGTTACCTTTTTTTATAGTATAGTCAATATAACACTGCTACATAATTCAGCAATAAGGTAAATACTGTGAATATCATTGTAATGGACACTGGTTAAGCACAAAGCGCATAAGTATATTCATAATAAAGCACAGCCTTAAGTGCCTTATTGTTATTATAACATGCTTGGAACATAATAAACAAACTACTTACACAAAATTTCATTCAAACTTTTACGTTTTCCCAGTAGAGGATATAGCCTCTGACATGTATACATGGAGGATAATAGTTGCCAACGGGTCCAACTTGACTGGAATGATATATAGGCTATTAACCAATAAGCACTCGGGACTGTAACACAGTTTTGATTTGATACTCAATTCTGATTGGATCAACTGTGTTTTAAGACACACATCAGTCGAATTTCACAATAACGTAGGCTTTTTGTTATGTGATTAATTAATTAGGCCTACTTAACTTACTTATCTGAAAGATGTAGGCCTATTATCATGTTGTGTCCGATGAATGGTCCAGAACTTCGAAAAGTTCGATACAGCGACCACTGAAAAATTTTGAAAGAAGGGAATGTGTACTGCAAATAAGATTTATAAATCGCATTGGATTGAATAAAATGGTAAAAGTAAAACGCTTGTGTAAAACCCGCTAGAGGGCGCCTTTGAGCGGACACTGCGCGTGCTGAATGCGTGCAACGCGTAATGAACGTGGCTCGACCCAGATTGCGTTCAACAAAGTAAAGTAGAATTTCAATCTTTGTACACTATTGTCTTAGTATCACGAACCAAGACATTAAACGAGTATTACAAAGGAAGTGATGAACCGGTTTGTTTGGATAAATACCTGATCGTGTGTGTGTGAACGTGTCCTGTCGCACTATGACCAGTGTTGGGCAGTAAATAATTACTATCGTAACTTAGTTACTGTAATAATATTACTTTTTGCGGTAACTAGTAGTGTAATATTACAGTTACCATCAATAAAACAGCTTAGTTACTTAGTTTCTTCTGATGCCTCAACCCCGCTGATTTAAAATCCAACAATCAAATAATTCCTACCCTGCTAAAAAACAACAACAAAAAAAACAATAGAAGCCCAATAGAAATCATCACAGAAATTCCAATGATTTCCATTAAAATACCATTATAAACCATTACCTTTTTCCAGTAAAACCATTACAAACTTCCTTTTTGTAGTGTGTTTTGGGCATTTTTCCAGTAGGATTTAACATCCCACCAATAGAATCCATCACATACCAGTAGACACCATTATAGTTTCCATTAAAACCAATACAATTCCCATTAAAACCATTACATTTTCTATTGTGTTTTGGGCAGGGTTCTATTGTTTTTTTCAGCAGGGGATTTATTTTCATCATTTTCACGACTCGCACATGCATGTGATGTCCCCAGTGCAGCAGGCAAGCTTGGAATATGGAAAAGCTTACATTCAGCAGATAGAAATATTGCATTATATTGATTTTGTCAGGAAAAAAGATGATCTGAACACTGTTGTGTAGCCTAAATTGTGGCTTTACTTTACTCTGGCATTACATCCCACCCACATCCCTCTGATCAGCATGTGGTACTATACTATAATTAAAAATCTTTTTGACAAATTAAACAGTTTCTTACAAACTCATGTGATTTGATAAAATACATAATGAAATATAATCGTATACGGGTAATGGAGAAATTGCAATTAGCTTCAAGCTACATGTCAATTAATGAGATTAATACAACACTTAGCTACTTGAATGTCAATCAATAATTGAGTATTTGTAATAACTTCTGACTGCAATCCAATGTGGATTTTGGTCAAATGATGAGGCAGAAATATGTTGTTAGTAACATTCTAGAATAATTTTATGTGGAAGACACACAGTTACAACTTCTGTAGGGCGTGAAGAAAAAGTAATGTAACTAGTAGTGTAACTAATTACTGCTGCCAGAAAGTAATAAGTAAAGTAACAATATTACTTCTGAAAGGAGTAACTAGTAATGAGTAATACTTTACATTCTTTGAGTAACTAGCCCAACACTGACTATGACACAACTGTGATGATGGAAAGAATTTCTCTCAAATCTATAAACGATAGACATTCATTTAGAAGAAAAATCAGGAGGTAACTGAGAGCTGGAAATGTTAATTATACGTCATTGATTACTAACGAAGGCAGGTGGTTGTTAATCAATATCTGGATCAGTTAACTAGCCAGTGGAATTAATCTTCAAGTGTTTTAATGAGACTACCCTAATTATCAGATCCCTCAAATTACAAATATTGACAAACAATTCAGTTCTGTTCTAGCGTAATTGTTGGGAATTTGGTGAATTTAATAATACGCAATAATGCTAATAGTATGGAGGAACACACTAAGGAACACAATGTTATGGCAGTTTGTAACTATATTACATTTTGGTGAATTGGTAGGTAAATTGTATGAATTTGTATGATCTCATTAGTTGTTTTTTGTATGATCTGCTTTCGTCCCAGTGACGGTTATATTTAGGGGTGAAGGATATACAAAATCCCATCTTGTTTTCCTGTGAGATCTGTCTGGACAAATCCCAAACACTGGTCCAGTAATTCATTTTACTTTTTGGCGAATTGGTGATAATTCATATGAATTTGTACAACCTGCTTACACCACACTGACGATTATGACGGTCACGCTTATGTTTTTTTCTAAAGTGGCATGATTTCATACAATCACATCATACAAATTCATTTGAAATCACCACCTTGTTAAACAGTAAAATTTGGAGTTTGCATATTTCTGTAGTTTTTTCCCAGTTAACAGCCTAATGTTAATAGATTGCTGCAATGATTACATATTTTCTTTAGGTCAATCTAGAAATTATAACAAAAGAACAAATGTAATGTCCGCACACTGAACTGACTTCTCCATAAAAAATTCCTTTATTGCAACGTTTTGACCATCAGGTCTTCGTCAGGCACAGATAACCAATCTAGAAATTATAGCATCACCCTCGTTTCCTCTTCAAAAATCCATAATGTTTTTGTTTTTTTTTTATTTTTGATTAGTGCGGTAATCTCTGCGACCAGCAAAAATGTATTATTCTTACACGTTTTGGTCATAGTCTTCACAAACGAACACAAGTTCGTTGAATTTGAAGCCTAAATATATCGCCAGAAGTAAAAAGCCTAAATACAAGTTGAATTTTGAAGCCTAAATATATCGCCAGAAGTAAAAAGCTAAACAAAGGCTATAAACAACCTACACCACTTTAACATCACCACAATTAAACTTATGATTAGCTTATGATTTCAGTCTTTTTTAAAGTCTAAATTAGAAGAATATTTTAGAAGATTATAAACATAAGGAGGCTATGAAAGCAGACCAGTCAGTAGATGAGTTTACCAGTTTGACATTACGATGCTTTATGTCCCTGACAACATCTGTTGTCCCATTAGATTAGATTGACTAGTTAACAAAAAAAAAAAAACAAGTTAATAAAATTTACAAGGGGGGTATTACTGATGTATTTTATACCATAGAATAAAATGTGAAGATATGTACCTTATTTCAGTTGAATAAAAAAAACAAAAAAAAACATTGACTTGAGGACAATGCAACTAAAGAAGTGCTAAAATGCTTACTCCTCTCCAGGTTTTGGCCTACGAAAAAACATCATTTAATTATCATATACATATGCATGTGCATTCTTCATGAACAGCAGCTAAAATTGCTATTTTTTGTTAAATCTCCAACCTCCTTAATTCTTGAATTAATTAAGTCTACTAATAACTCTATTCTTCACTCAACAACTGAGTAATCAGTCTTCTAACTTATTAGATATTAGATCGTTCTCCAACATATTCATGTAGCAGGTGGAATAATAGTTCAATACAATAGTTAGCATAACTAATTAACATTTTGCTGAATTCATGCTTACTTTTTTGTCCTAAAATCATATTTTTGCACAATTCCCATCAAATAGAATCATATGAAAATGCCACCTCATAAAACAGTTACATTTTCCTGTGAAATCAGGTTGTATAGTTGTATTTAAAGGCACATGGACAATTTTTCTTTTAGCTCCCATAAATGCAAGAATAGATTAAAGTATAAATCCTGGCCGCAAATAAAAGGCATAATAGACTGCAAATTGCATAAATGTCAGTGGTCTTCTGCACATTGCTGTTTTTCTTGTGGACATTTTCTTTATCAAATATAAATATGTACCAGCAGATGAGTTATGTGTAAGAACTCATCCGTTGGTACAAATCGCTCATTTCTCTGTTTATATTACGCATACAGTTTACAGGAACATTTACTGAGGCTTCTGTAGTAAAATATTTAGGATTGTCTCTGTGGCTGCAGTCGCTCAACCTGTGCAACCATAAAAGTCAATGAGGAGAAACAACACACAGTAGATACTGATGCTCACACTTCAGCTTATCAGTCTGAATAAACACTGAGAAAGCCACGGCAGATAATACAAGCACAAACTCATTGGAAGGGTGTTTACGCTATGATAACTCTACAAATACCAAACAGTGAATAATGTCCTGTGACGCAGTTATTGTCGTGCGGATGAGAGAGAAGTTCGGCTCATCTCAATCAGAGAGGGCTCTGCATGTCGAATGTAGATACTTTCATATGAAAATGTATGGTGTTCTATTTTCTGATCAATAACAGGAACACCTTTTTACTATGGAGCATGTAATTGAATTGATTTTAGGTTTTAGTGGGATTGCGCGTAATAATTCCACTAGGTGTAAAACGAAATTATATGAAGACTCATAAAACTGTATTTGGGGAAGAGGAGTGGTACACAGAATAAACAGATTAGAACAGGAAAACAACATTAAGTAAAATGTCTCATATGGCAGTTTGTTTATTGCTTTATTATTTACATTATTCATAAGTAGACCATAATATAGAGTGTGAGTTACATCTTTTCCTTTTGCTGTGACTGAATCTTTTGTCTTTAAAACATAAAATGAAACATATGTCTAATTTTAATGAAACAGTTTAATTACATATTCATGTCACCTTTATTTATATAGCGCTTTTACAATACAGATTGTGTCAAAGCACTTAACAGTATCAAATTGGAGGATAGAGTGTCAGTAATGTATAATGATAAGATTAAACACTCAATTTTCAATTTTCAGTTAAAGGCATTTCATTATTGAATTCAGAGATGTCATTGTCTAGCTCAGTTTAGTTTAAATAGTATCTGTGCAATCAAACACAGTTTACACCATATGTCTAATTGGTGCTTTTTAAGGGAAAATGACAAGCTGTGATGAAGCAAAAATTATTTGATATGTGAAAAAATGCAAAATGTTGAAATTAGTATTGTATAATAGATTCCTTTCTGAGGATGTGGCAAGAGTTTTATTGTCATTTCTTTTAAAAATGTTACTACTGAAAACGATATTTTCCCATGTTAGATCCAAACTACCAGGGGCATAATAACCACTGAGAGATCACAATATAAGACACGACCACACCAATATTCGCATTATGAACAAATCTGTTTTTAGGTGCTTATTTTTAAATTATTACCCCTATTTCAATCACAAAATTGCAACATTGTCACAGTTGTATGGAACTAATATGTGACCCTGGACGACAAAACCAGTCTTAAGTGTCAATTTTTTTTTATTGAGATTTATACATCATCTGAAAGCTGAATAAATAAGCTTTCCATTGATGCATGGTTTGTTAGGATCGGACAATATTTGGCTGAGATACAACTATTTGAAAATCTGGAATCTGAGGGTGCAAAAAAATCTAAATATTGAGAAAAACGCCTTTAAAGTTGTCCAAATGAAGTTCTTAGCAATGCATATTACTAAACAAAAATTAAGTTTTGATACATTTACGGTAAGAAATTTACAAAATATCTTCATGGAACATGATCTTTACTTAATATCCTAATGATTTTTGGCATAAAAGAAAAATCGATAATTTTGACCCATACTATGTATTTTTGGCTATTGTTATAAATATACCCCAGCGACTTAAGACTGGTTTTGTGGTCCAGGGTCACATGCATATTTTAAAGAGGGAATGAATGAATATACATATATATACGTGTGTGTGTGTGTGTGTGTGTGTGTGTGTGTCTTTCGAATGCTTATGGGAAACATAAATTCGGTGAAGTGTCAAGTGTGTTCAAACCTTTACCTTCTCTGTAAAATTTACAACGCACTTGTGTAAAATCAATACAAATGAGTCTATCAGTTAAAAACATATTGATGGTAAATGCTCAGCTGTGTTAAAATCTTTGTCAAGTGAACATGTATTAAGCCATGTTTGGCTAAGGCTATGTTTGTGTGAGAAGCCTATAGCAAACACAAAAGACACATGGCAAACAGACAGAGGCAAAAGAGCTTCACTGCTATCTCTCAGACAGAAAGGAGCCGAAGAGAAGAACTCTACAGTAAAAAGCCATTTATGACCATTTATGAAAAGGTGCAGTAGTTCATTGTTTTAACTTCGCTACCGTGTGTCTTCCACTTACATGCACAAAATCCTGAAACTTCCTGCATTTATGGCTGTCCTCCTGTCTCAGGGATAATGTTACAGGGAATCAGAGGAAAACATGGAATTATTATCAGTCTTATCATGCGTTATGGCCTCGCTAATGTGAGCAGAGTGCTTTGGTAGCAGCCTAGCATGTTTGCATGAGCTGATTCAGTTCAGAGAGACGACCTGAGAGACACAAACTATAAGACTGACTGATAGCATAATGTCTAAGAATAAGACATTAGAGAGAGTGGGAACATTTCCAGCCGGTGCTTTGAATGATTTTAATGGACATTTCAGATATGTGAAACTTTACATAGACTTCAGTGAGAGGCCATGTTGTAATACAGGCTGCTAAACATGCTAAAATGATGAAGGCCATAGTGAAAATTGATACTGTTTTAATGATGGAACTTTATAAACCCATTAGAAGTATTTTAGTCCTGCACTGACTTGAATTCCTCTTTATTAAAGTTCCAATTATAGAACTTCCCATTCTCAGGAAGTTTTATTATAATTTCTTTTGAAAGGGTTAGTGCTGAACTCTAAACTTCTACACTACAAAGGCCGTAACCACCATCAAGGGACCGCAATATAGGACACATCCATTCAAATATTTAGATTAGCAGTGAAAAAAGCTGAAAGCTGAATAAATAAGCTTTCCATTGATGTATGGTTTGTTAGGATCAGACAATATTTGGTCGATATACAACTATTTGAAAATCTGGAATCTGAGGGTGCAAAAAAATCTAAATATTGAGAAAATCGCCTTTAAAGTTGTCCAAATGAAGTTCTTAGCAATGCATAATACTAATCAAAAATTAAGTTTTAATACATTTACGGTAAGAAATTTACAAAATTTCTTCATGGAACATGATCTTTACTTAATATCCTAATGATTTTTGGCGTAAAAGAAAAATGGATAATTTTGACCATACAATGTATTTTTGGCTATTGCTACAAATATACCCCAGCGACTTAAGATTGGTTTTGTGGTCCAGAGTCACAAATGTGTTTTTCCAGGGACTGAGTTTTAAAATATTTTTAATAATTTAAAATGTGGTTACAGCCTATCAAATAATTATTTATAGTTATTAACCTTAATTCTAACACTAAAATGCAACATTTTCACAGTACATTTGGAATTTCAAAGAGTGCCCAGAAAATAAGAAAGTGTTTTTGTAATATAATTTTAACTTTATTTTTTTATTATTATGTCTAATAATGGTCTATGTTTATTTATTTACATTTTTTGCAATAACAGAGCTATTTGAGCTTGACAAGGCCAATATACATGTAAACAGAGAAACTAACCTTTGTTAGAACCATTTTTTTTCAAAGGTGGAAATATTGTCCCTAACAGGTTGAACAGAAAGTGCAGAGACAAAGACAGATTTTGACTTTTTTTTTTTCTTCAGAATAAAATACATAGAGAGTTAAAATACATTTTACTGTAAATAAAAGTTTTAAATAAAACAATAGGTACAATTAAATTATTTTTTTTATTAATTACATTATTTATAAAATATAATGAGGATAAATAAGGACTTTCATAGGAATATATACCGTATATATATATATATATATATATATATATATATTTTTTTTTTTTTTTTTTTTTTTTTGGGGTAAATTAAATTTTACTCGCAGTAAAATGGTAAATAAATGTCCTCTTCACACTTCCAAATGCTCACTATTGCGTAGCTGTTTTATTGACATGACATTTCTTAATGCTCCCACTGGTAGATAAACAACAGTTAACAACAAATCTGTTGTCTACGGGCTCAACTGCATACTATAAGTGATACAACCCCTTATGACTCACGATACAACACAACTCAACTAATTTCCCAAGAGAGTAGACCTTCAAATAAATACCAGCTCGTGTGTCGTTAAAGATTTACAGGTTAAATGTGTTTTTGTGACTGGTCCAGGATCAATAAGTTCTTGCCATTAAATAATTATGAGAAAGAAATGTCTCCACTATTCAACATTAAAATACGTAAAGACTGTCATTGTACTTAAGTCTTGTTGGAAAACTTTTAGGTTTCCATAAAAGTAATCTCACTAGGTGTTGTACGTAAGTTTTGGCATAAGAAAATGTTTGAGACTAAATTTTCATATTCTCTTCCTGTTTTCTCTTTTTTAAGCAAAATTACATACATAACCAGTAACAAGAATATTTCTAAAAGACAATTTATTTTACTATGAATAAACCTGAGACGTTTTTATGCATCAAAGTATCCTGACAAGTTACTTAAAAAAATAAAGAATTAATGTAGAAAAATTTGATCGCCCCAATTTGATCATCGTAGATGTGAGAGATTAAATCTTTAAAATTTCAGTCTCATTAATACTTATTTAAAATGCTAACACATATCCTATGCAACTAAATACAGTGGGTATTTAAAAAAAGTAAAAGTATTTAGTCAGCCACCAATTGTGCAAGTTCTCTCACTTAAAAAGATGAGAGGCCTGTAATATTCATCATAGGTATAACTCAACTATGAGAGACAAAATGAGAAATAAAATTCCAGAAAATCACATTGTAGGATTTTTAAAGAATTTATTTGCAAATTATGGTGGAAAATAAGTATTTGGTCAATAACAAAATTTCATCTCAATACTTTGTTATATACCCTTTGTTGGCAATGACAGAGGTCAAATATTTTCTGTAAGTCTTCACACACTGTTGCTGGTATTTTGGCCCATTCCTCCATGCAGATCTCCTCTAGAGCAGTAATGTTTTGGGGCTGTCGCTGGGCAACACAGACTTTCAACTCCCTCCAAAGATTTTCGATGGGGTTGAGATCTGGAGACTGGTTAGGCCACTCCAGGACCTTGAAATGCTTCTTACGAAGACACTCCTTCGTTGCCCGGGCGGTGTGTTTGGGATCATTGTCATGCTGAAAGACCCAGCCACGTTTCATCTTCAATGCCCTTGCTGATGGAAGGAGGTTTTCACTCAAAATCTCACGATGCATGGCCCCATTCATTCTTTCGTTTACACGGATCAGTCGTCCTGGTCCCTTTGCAGAAAAATAGCCCCAAAGCATGATGTTTCCACCCCCATGCTTCACAGTAGGTATGGTGTTCTTTGGATGCAACTCAGCATTCTTTCTCCTCCAAACACGACAAGTTGAGTTTTTACCAAAAAGTTCTATTTTGGTTTCATCTGACCATATGACATTCTCCCAATCCTCTTCTGGATCATCCAAATGCTCTCTAGCAAACTTCAGAAAGGCCCGGACATGTACTGGCTTAAGCAGGGGGACACGTCTGGCACTGCAGGATTTGAGTCCCTGGCGGCGCAGTGTGTTACTGATGGTAGCCTTTGTTACTTTGGTCCCAGCTCTCTGCAGGTCATTCACTAGGTCCCCCCGTGTGGTTCTGGGATTTTTGCTCACAGTTCTTGTGATCATTTTGACCCCACGGGGTAAGATCTTGCGTGGAGCCCCAGATCGAGGGAGATTATCAGTGGTCTTGTATGTCTTCCATTTTCTAATAATTGCTCCCGCAGTTGATTTCTTCGCACCAAGCTGCTTACCTATTGCAGATTCAGTCTTCCCAGCCTGGTGCAGGTCTACAATTTTGTTTCTGGTGTCCTTTGACAGCTCTTTGGTCTTGGCCATTGTGGAGTTTGGAGTTGGACTGTTTGAGGTTGTGGACAGGTGTCTTTTATACTGATAACGAGTTCAAACAGATGCCATTAATACAGGTAACGAGTGGAGGACAGAGGAGCCTCTTAAAGAAGAAGTTACAGGTCTGTGAGAGCCAGAAATCTTGCTTGTTTTGTAGATGAACAAATACTTATTTTACCGAGGAATTTACCAATTAATTCTTTAAAAATCCTACAATGTGATTTTCTGGATTTTTTTTCTCATTTTGTCTCTCATAGTTGAGGTACACCTATGATGAAAATTACAGGCCTCTCTCATCTTTTTAAGTGAGAGAACTTGCACAATTGGTGGCTGACTAAATACCTTTTGCCCCACTGTATAATTAAACAGGTCCAAATCAATTCATTATATCATGATTCACTGCCTATGAAATATTCTATTAACAAATTAATTTCAAATTTATCAATGTGCTGCTCAAAATGACATTGAATGTAATTTTTATTTGCTTTATTTATAAATCATTACAAGGTTTTGTCAATCTTTAGGGTTTATTTAGCATACAAATCAACTCTTAACGTAATATATTTATTTGTAATTTATAATTTATTTTTTATAAACCAGAAAAATTGTCATGACAATCAAAGTGTCTCAAAAAAGACTACACAAAAAAGATTAAACACTCAGTATTTTAAATGACTTTAAATATATTTTATATCACAGGTACAATAAATACTTGTGCAGGATGCTACACACAAGCATTAATGTCTAAAGAGATACAGGGTGTGTATATAGTCTATACGCCATAAATCTTAATCTGTTAATTTAAAACACTGATGCAGCAACTAAAGCCAGCCTTTCACTCATGACGTCATCTGTAATGCAACTTATAAAAGCAGAATGCACACATACACTCAATACCAGCAAATTCTTGTGAATCTCTCCTAAATTTCCCACAAACTCTTTTCCAATAATAGGAATGAAAAAAAAAAACTGCTCATGTAAGTCTTATTACCTCCTCCATTTGATCTGTCTTAATTACTTTTGCATGCACATCAGATTGCATAAAATAAGGCAAGATGTGTGCTGTTCATTTGTGACTAATCCTCCAGTGTCATATACAGCAGCTGTAATGAAGCAGCATGCCTCATTGTGTAATTACAGTCATTTATCTCTGCACACGCCTCTGAATTCTCATTCCAGAGCACTCACAGCTCTTCCATTCTAAGCGTATCTTACGGCCATAATGTCCACCATATGCAGCAGACTGATGGGTAGAACAGGACATGAATATTAACATGGAAAGCAAGCTGCAAAAAGTAATTAAGGGGAAAGGCCACATGAGGTGTGTTATTGATTTTTCAACAGGTGAGTCATTTCTGTTATACCATACATGTACGTTTTCATGTCACCATCATGTCTTATACTGAAAGAATATTAAACTCACATTTGTTTTACAAACCTGATTCCAAAAAAGTTGGGACACTGTACAAATTGTGAATAAAAACGGAATGCAATAATTTACAAATCTCATAAACTTAGATTTTAGATTATTATTCACAATAGAATATACTGTAGGTAACATATCAAATGTTGAAAGTGAGACATTTTGAAATGTCATGCCAAATATTGGCTCATTTTGGATTTCATGAGAGCTACACATTCCAAAAAAATTGGGACAGGTAGCAATAAGAGGCCGGAAAAGTTAAATGTACATATAAGGAACAGCTGGAGGACCAATTTGCAACTTATTAGGTCAATTGGCAACATGATTGAGTATAAAAAGAGCCTCTCAGAGTGGCAGTGTCTCTCAGAAGTCAAGATGGGAAGAGGATCACCAATTCCCCCAATGCTGCGGCGAAAAATAGTGGAGCAATATCAGAAAGGAGTTTCTCTGAGAAAAATTGCAAAGAGTTTGAAGTTATCTTCATCTACAGTGCATAATATCATCCAAACATTCAGAGAATCTGGAACAATCTCTGTGCGTAAGGGTCAAGGCCGGAAAACCATACTGGATGATCTTCGGCCCTTAGACGGCACTGCATCACATACAGGAATGCTACTGTAATGGAAATCACAACATGGGCTCAGGAATACTTCCAGAAAACATTGTCGGTGAACACAATCCACCGTGCCATTTGCCGTTGCCGGCTAAAACTCTATAGGTCAAAAAAGAAGCCATATCTAAACATGATCCAGAAGCGCAGGCGTTTTCTCTGGGACAAGGCTCATTTAAAATGGACTGTGGCAAAGTGGAAAACTGTTCTGTGGTCAGACGAATCAAAATTTGAAGTTCTTTTTGGAAAACTAGGACGCCATGTCATCCGGACTAAAGAGGACAAGGACAACCCAAGTTGTTATCAGCGCTCCGTTCAGAAGCCTGCATCTCTGATAGTATGGGGTTGCATGAGTGCGTGTGGCATGGGCAGATTACACATCTGGAAAGGCACCGTCAATGCTGAAAGGTATATCCAAGTTCTAGAACAACATATGCTCCCATCCAGACGTCGTCTCTTTCAGGGAAGACCTTGCATTTTCCAACATGACAATGCCAGACCACATACTGCATCAATTACAACACCATGGCTGCGTAGAAGAAGGATCCGGGTACTGAAATGGCCAGCCTGCAGTCCAGATCTTTCACCCATAGAAAACATTTGGCACATCATAAAGAGGAAGATGCGACAAAGACCTAAGACAGTTGAGCAACTAGAAGCCGGTATTAGACAAGAATGGGACAACATTCCTATTCCTAAACTTGAGCAACTTGTCTCCTCAGTCCCCAGACGTTTGCAGATTGTTATAAAAAGAAGAGGGGATGCCACACAGTGGTAAACATGGCCTTGTCCCAACTTTTTGAGATGTGTTGATGCCATGAAATTTAAAATCAACTTATTTTTCAGTTTTTCTCAGTTTAAACATTTTATGTCATCTATGTTGTATTCTGAATAAAATATTGAAATTTGAAACTTACACATCATTGCATTCTGTTTTTATTCACAATTTGTACAGTGTCCCAACTTTTTTGGAATCGGGTTTGTAAGATTGAAATCATATTAGCAACATTTTTCAGTAACGCTTTATTTTAAGGTGTCCTTGTTACACATGTAATGTTAAATTACTATTATAATAACAATAAATTATGCATAATTACATGCAAGTAACCCTAATCCCTTATCCTAACCATATAGTAAGTACATGTAGTTAATTAATACTCAGTACTTAAATGTATAATTGTACTATAAAGTGTAACCCATTTTTCTTATCTTGCATCACACTATCACTGCTAAGAAAGCATTTTATGCCAATTCTAACATGAACAATTGGTAATTTATTAAGTGTTCCTTTTCATTTAAAAAAATAAAATAAAAGCTTCAATCAAAACCTGCGTTTATATATTTTCTGTGTCCTCCATGTCACTGTCTACCCTGCTAGTATTTAGTAATTAAGTTATTCATCCAGGAAATGACCTTTTTGGATATCATCAAATCAGTTCTATCATGACAACTCTGAAGATTTTAGTATAGTAATGGATATGACTATGTTAATGTATTTGGTCTTGGCAGAATAGATCTGCTACGCTGCTGCTGCAAAGCGAGTACAGGAACTTGCTTCTGTCAATGCATACGGCGATACGCTGCTGTGAGTATTTACGACATACTGCTGCTGCACCAATAGCATATAAAATGACCCTGTAGCAGATCTATAGAGGTGGAGCTGGGGAAGGTGGAAGGTTTCAGAGGAACGCCGAATGTGCAAGCAAAATGAATATCAAAGAAATGTCAGCTTTTTGTAAACCAACTGTCAATCATTTACTGATCAATGGCCCTTAATTGGCTCTAATTTAGGTCTTTATTCCTGTTCATTGTACCAAGAAGAATAATTGATAACATTGCTTAATTATAGTATTAAATAGGTTAGGTAGATACCACACTAACTAACCATTGTGATATAATAACTGTCATATCAGCTTTATGATACACAGTATTTATATGGAGATCAAGTTTTAGTAGAACCTTAATTCACTTCCAAGTAAATTTATACAATTTATAACAAATGTATAAAATTGTTCCACCAAGATACATGTCTATAGTTTATAAAAGCAACTGTAGGTTATGGCCAGTATTTGGAGTATTAAACAAAAAAAAAAAAAAAAAAAAATATATATATATATATATATATATATATACACACACACACATTCAAAAATCATAACTATCCGTAAAAAAGAGAAAAAAGAAAATAAAGAAAGCCAAAGCCCAGCTGTTGATGGTTCAAAGTTTCTGTTCAAACTTTAATATGAGCTTTCACATTCATTATATTTACATTATGGAGAGGCAAACGTGCCAAAAACATTGGGGGAATTTATTTTTTTATTTTTACAAAAACAACTCATACAGGAAATAAATTTTAACTCAGACCATTCTATAAACAAAATATAACGTTGTATTCTCAAAACATTTTTTTTTTTCCTCAGAAGGGTAAACCTCTGAGCTCTAAAAGTTGTAGTTTATATAGATTTCACACAAATTAAATTTTGAACAAAAGAAAAAAAAAAATATTATGATCCCGCCCTCCCTAGAATCGTTTCTGCCATCTTGGGCAGAAAGGACTCCAGAAAATGAAAGAAGTCTTGAAAGACGCCTGCGGTATCATGGCTGGGGTGAAAACGGAGGACAACCTCGGTGCTTTCATTCCCGCCGACAACTTCAGCATGCACTTCGAATTCCAACGAATTTTGCAGTTTCTCCTCTTTTTCCACAATGCTCTGAGTGACCCTGCTCTCAATGTCAACGCAGCCTCCTTCAGGTTTGGAGGTTTCATCGCTAGTCTTCAAGAGATCTCTTCGCACTTTCCGGCGGCCTGCCCAAACGCGGTTACTTTGACTCCAAATCCAGTGGACCGGCTCTGGGTGCTCCAAATCAGCATCTAGCTTCGGTTTTTTAGCTTGTATAACAGTGGAGGTCGACGGACCCTCCTCCTCCACTGTAAGGGGTCTCTTCTTACCAGTTTCACCTTTGGCTTGTAGACCAGAATCTTCTACACTTTGGTTATTATTAACCTCCATTTCATTTCCATCTCTGTCTGCTTTGTCCAGATTTTGACAAACAGCTGTAGTTTGAGTTTCCGCTAAAGGTGAACATTTTAAAACTTCATGAAACACCATGTGCACAGCAGAGCAGACCTTTACAAACCAAAGACCCCTAAAACCCTTCCCGGCCAATGCCAGTTGGGCACGCAAGGGTTCTGGGAGAACTGCTGCTTTGAATGGGATGCTGACCTCCATAATCTTCTCAGGGTCGACATGTGAACGGGGTCCAGCTTCGGACGGCAGCACAAAGAGCCGCACAAGACCCCAGAATTTGCCCTTGGTTGATTTTTGCTGATACTGCAAACTGCGGCAGTACTTTTCAGCCTCACAGCATTCTCGCTTAAAGTTCTTTTGTGTTCTTTCATTAAGGTTCCCTGCCACATTGTGGTTTAGCTCAAATGGATCCAGGACATTCATAGGCCCCAGTTTGGGGGCAGAGGAACGCTTTGGTTTGGGACCAGAGGCCTCTGAGGTGTTTACAGCTTCCTCATCACTTTGAAGGAAATCTGTAATGGGCAGTACATGGCCATCGCGCAGAGACACCATTGATGCAGAGAAATCAAACTTTGAGTAGAAAGTGAAGAATCCAGAAAGCAAAGTGCCTGAAGGAAGTGAGATGGGGAGAGTTACAGGGAGAATAACACGATTAAACTGTCCATGTCTAGCAGACAGCATGTGATATAATTTACATCATAGGCACAGTCTACTGATGTCTGTATGAAGAGCAGCACATTAAAGTGATTTGAGCACTCAAAAACAACTTCCACTTGGTAGTACGCAATGGGGATGTACAATATTTATAAATACAAGTACAATAAAATGTTTAATCAACAATCACCTTTACAAAAGAGATGCATTTTAAAATCTGATTATAAAGCATACATTTCGCATGACTATATTCTTCATCCCTAATCCTACCCAATACCTAAACTTAACTACTTACTAAATATTTATAAGCAGCCAATTAAGATATTGAGGCAAAAGTCAGTTAAAGGTTTGTTAATAGCGAGAACTGTACCTTAAAATAAAATGTGACCATATATTTATCTATATTTGAGTAGATAAATTATATATTACCATTTAGACAAAAGGCAAAAGGGCAAAGCCAGAGGAAATAAGGAAACTTCACTAAGGAAACTAAATTTTGCTGCTGCCTGCTGTTTGTTACAGCCTTTGTGTTAGAGGACACCTATGATAATATCTAGGTAGGGAGCACACTAGGGTTTGTAAAAAAAGCAAATGAGATACTGAGCATGTTTACATGCACATCAGTAGGCTGATAACTACGGGTTAAAAAAAAAAACATCTGTGACATCAAAACAAAGATTATCTAACTGAGTATTCCATCTATTAGTTGTGCAAGTTGCGATGTTAAACCACTAAAAAGTATTCCAAAAATCAAAACATTTGCATGAACATGCATTCTACAATATTTGCGTTTTCTAGAGGTGCAGCGTTGAGTTTTTGACTGTAGAACTTCTCCATCTGCTGCATGAGAACACAGTGTACAGTTTATCGTCTCCTCTATCGTGAAACACAATTCTTGCTGGATGTGAATATATAGTCAGATGTGCACTTCAATAAACCTTAGTCAGGGTAGTGTCATATCTATTTTATTGACAAATGTATTATTAATTTATTGACAAATTAAACGTCAAGGATGTGAGGGACAGAAGTACAGTGTGTTCTGTTGTTCCATAAAACATTGTTGAAAGTTGCGGGTTTTGAAAATTATGCACCTGCACTAAGGTCTATAAACTGACAAAGGCAGTTAAGGATTTATATGCCAGATGAAATTTGGTAAAAATGCTGAAGCAATTAATGAGCTATGCAGTTAACTGGTAACCAGTTTAAGAAAGTGAATGTAAACATGTTAACTGATAATGTAAAGCATATGTTATACTTACAGAGATCTTCAGTGTTTTTGCTGGGCGGTACAATAAATGGCTGACTAGGAAATGTACAATCCCATTCCTCAATAATACACTCTTCTTCCTCACCTGCACAAACAAAAACCATTATTAATATGCATCTTCAGGCTCTCATGACATATACGGTTTAGTCTGACATCCTGCTACATCTGCATCTAATACGTCTTTAATAAAAAGTCATAAAATACAGAAAAACAAATGATTAAGGAAGTTAAATGAAGAGCAGTCCTGGTTAACGCACAGGCCATGTTCTTTAGCTGGTTCACAGAGGGAAGCACAGGAGGGTCTCGATTCTGAAGGTAGAAGATCACCAGCAGTGTAAGAGCGTAATTGTTCAACAACGGTCCAGGGCCAGACAGGTTCCCTATAATATAAAAATGTATAAGGTTAACCTGAGAAAACTGTACATGTGAATTGCACCAAAACTGTCAAGAAATGTCCAGGTCATACATATTACCCCAAAATCAAAAGAATATTTTGAGTTAAGTTACATTTTGCCAAAAACAAGCAAAGCTTGGTATTACACCATTAAAATGTTTGTATTTTGATACATTTTTACCGCCTAGATCGAGTCTGAAACAACTCTGTAAAATAAATAATATAAATTACTTAAATTGTAAAAATACAGTTCAAAGCATACATCATGGTGGTTCTGCATTTCTGATAACATTATATATGATGTATATATGATGATTTATTACTGTACTATAGTCACGTATCACTTTACAGTCAAGAATAATTTTTTTTGCATTATAAACTATTAATATGCTGATAAAAAAAACTTAGCAGCCCTAAATATATGCACTCATATGTGGTAAAACACTAAAAATCTAGTTGTTGTTGTTTTTGTTTTTTTTATCTGATGTTCTCAATTAATTGTCATGCACAACTTTATTACCCGCTAATTGTTTCTGCTTGGCCCATAAACGGATGGTGTAGACTAAGGGTCGCAGTCTGGAGTCGATGCCCGAACACAACTGCAGAAATCGAGTGTTTCTTACTGCCAATCTGGTGCAGAAAGGAAAAGATTATTATAAACAGATTATCTAATGGGGTGCTATACTCCACTAAGTGGCCAAAAACAGCTGTTTTCAACCTGTTGTTGATGGTGATGTCACCGTGGAGGTTGAGCTCTCGATGACTGAACTTGACCACAGGAAGTCGGGCAGTGCTGAGCGTCTGGACTTTGTGCACGCCTGGAACGCACTTCTTCAAAATGACTGCAACCAGCTCTAAGACTTCAGCAGGAGTGGCAGTGGACAGGTCAATGTCGGACAAAATGGAGTCTTCAGAACGGCAATCCTCAGACTGATTCTCTCCTGTCTGCTAAAAATGGGCAGTTTTTGAGATTTTACAGATTGACAGAAGTAAATAGCTTGATTACTTTGCCCAGTGTTAGGGCTGCTAACACACCGCTTCAGAGGACTTGGCACAAGCTTGAAAACCTTTGGTGTTCTCAAGGTCGAGGAACAGATCAAGGTCACAGGAGTGAATCCCAAAAGAGTTCACAGAGGATCCAAAGGGCACAATTTGGCAATCTGTAACACATAACACAAGGGCTTTTTGAAGAATCTTTTTTAAAACCACGAGAAAATAACCAGGAAAAAATATTAAAAACCAATGCTGCAGAAAAAATGTGTAGTTACTGTTGCACTCTTCTGCACTGACTAAAATTGTGGTGAAACAGACATAGCAACAAATCTCTCTCTCAAATGTAGGGCCGGATTTGGTTCTATGCATAAGCTGTTGACTGGATTTCATTTTTGCAAAAAAGAAACAAATGGACAGGTGAATTGGAAGTTCTATAACATGCATTTAGAAAATAGACAGGGTGAATATTTATTTTAAGCACTCTTGTCTTGTCTGGTTAATGTTTTAGTTGAGAGAGAACCTGGAAAGAACTCTGTGAAGACTTCCTGTAGCAGCTGAACTAGAAGATCTCTCCCTTTCTTCTCATTGTCTTTCAACTCGAAACTCTCCACCACCTTCAGCATCTGCTCATTTACCTTTTACACACAAAAAGAACATTTAAAACTAAATTTGAAAACGCTTCTAATAAAGCAAACACACGTTTCTTTGTGCTGCCTGGATGTGAAACGCTCTCTTACGGATGAAGTCTTGCAGAGCTCGTAGTTGAGTTTGTCCAGGCTGATCTGGTGGGTCTTGGAGTCGTGTTTCCCCCTGCTGGCCAGTTTAAAATCTTTCCTCTCTCTGGGCTTGACACGGAGTTTCAGTCCATTGAGCTGATGCTGTAGTTGTGCCAGAGCTGCCTGAGCGTTCTGTGGCTCGGAGAACTCAACTATAGCATAGACACCCTACAAAAGAACAACAAATCTCACATTACATCTCCTTTTACTCCAATAAACCCTATGTTAATGTTACTTAAAGGGATAGTTCACCCAAAAATGAAAATTCTGTCATCATTTACTCACCCTCAAGTAGTTCCAAACCTGTATGAATGTCCTTGTTCTGCCGAACACAAAATAAGATATTTTGAAGAAAGTTTGTAACCAGGCTGTTTTGGGGCGCCATTGACTTCCGTAGCAGGAAAAAAAAATAATACTATGGAAGTCAATGGTGCCCCAGAACTGCTCCGTTTCCCACATTCTTCAGATTATCTTCCTTTGTGTTCAGCAGAACAAAGACATTCATACAGGTTTGGAACTACTTGAGGGTGAGTAAATAATGACAGAATTTTCATTTTTGGGTGAACTATCCCTTTAACTCAGGATTAATATTAACATAGGGTTGGCAAATGTTACTCATGTTCTCAAATGCAGATGTAAGCAAGACAATGATTAAATTATTACCACAGGAGAACTATAGCACAGAGTAAATACAGTGTGTATACGAACCTTCTGCTTGTCCATGATCACATCTGACACCGGCCCAAACTGTGCGAAATACTCCTTCAGATCAGTTTGAGACGTGTCTGGTTTAAAGCCGCTCACAAACACGCTGTTCTGCTCCTGTGCTTTACGCTGAGCTCTGAGCCGAAGGAGATGTTGGTGTTTCTTTCCTTTAACATGGTCTTCCAGGCTTGGCTCTGAACAGAAACACTTGAGTTGAGTACATTAAGCAAATTACAAAAAACGGGTACAGAGACGTTATGAGAGGATTATGTCACCGTACTTTGGTGTAAGTTACACCATGCTCATAAATTGTTATCTAAAAACACTCATAGTATTTATAAGACTTCATTATAGGAAATAAAATGCCGTGGTGTTACCATGGAATATGTTACAAAACTACTTTCTGGCGAAAAATGCCCTAAAATGTAAACGCAAGTACTTTTTTATATATAATTCTTGTATTATAGGAGGTTTGTCTCACTTGTGTTAGCGCAACTTACTGTTGGGTATATTAACGACGCAGAGGTTGCAGTGAAACCCTCTTTGCGTTGTCTGGATGTCTTCATCGAGCTCCATTGAGAGGCTGTACTGATAATTCTCAAGAAATGCGTCGGAGTCGCTGCTATATGAAACAACTCAAATCTCCCTCCATGATGTTCCTCTGCGTCCGTTCCTTCAATTCTTCCAGCAGAAACTCTGAGCGGGGAATTTCAGTTCCGCCTTTCGGTAGGTAGGGTTGCCAGATAATCTGATAAATCATTTGTGAAAATGTGTATACATTTGCTGTATACAGTATAAAAATAAATAAACACTTACTGACCAGAAAAATATGCAACTAAAACTAGACTTTCAAACTGTAGTATGTGCTACACTGTATTGTATTTTATTATATACTTAGTCCATTTATCATCTAGGAAATAAGTACATATTGAATATAAATACATTTTAATCCAAAAGGAGGATTTTACAATTTATTATATGTCACAGTTTGCAATATTTAGCTGTGCTGTCATAAGGGAGGGTAGAGTCTGTAAGTAACTGTATAAGAATACTCTTTACTTCTAACGAATTTAATGTGTATCAGCTCTATAAAAACAGGAGTTTTACTAAAAATTACAAGTCATGGACTCACAAAACGGGGTTTAATATCAGTTTTTAGATGCACCCCGTAATGGCATTTAAGATGACATTATATCTCAATCTTTGCCATTCAGGAGCTGAGTGAGGTGAAGACTAACAAATCTTCCAAGAATAGATGACAGGATTATAGGATTAATGACGGAGTTTGGAATCATTAAAGACAATGGTTTCAGAAATGACATAATGCCCCACATCCACACAAAACAGTGCATGTAAATACATTTTAATGCCACTTCTGCAGTGCAAGCATGGATTTTGTTGATACTGCTTTCATTTGATTGGTAACAGCCCTACAGTATAGTATTGTCTCTGGTCCACATGGACAGCAAAGACAAGCTAAATGCACTGCAATGTGGCATATGGTATCCAACTAACTGGGAGGGAAAATTTGTTATACAATTATAGATTCTAGAGAAATGTACAACAAATACAACACGTGCCTTTTCACAAACGCATAATTTCACAAGGACAATTATATCTGATTTTGGTTTGGTATATAGTAAGAGTCCTTGTGTTTAATCATTAACTTGCTGTCTAAATTTTTCCAGCAAATACAAGTCAAAATTATTTTTAAATTTATTTCACAAAGAGGAAGTAAAACTAATGCCATTTTAATATAGTCTGATACCATACCAATCTATGTAAGATAAGCAGACTGTTACAATAAACATCACATTTTGATCAGCAATCTTCCAAAACATTTATTTTTGGTAAACAAACTTGTAAATACAGGATAAATATACAAAGTATGATTCTGTCGCCAAAGACAATGTCTACTCCGATATTATGGCCAGAATCTGACAAACAGTAAAACTATTTACAAATTCAAGCTATAAGGTGTTAAACGTTGTTCACTTTCTTCATGAAGTTTTCCACCATATCCAACAGCCGTTTCATGTCAGCCTCATCTTCATGAACGACTTCCTTCAGCTTACCAGACCGTTTTAGCTGCTCATTGCAGTGTTTCTAAAAAAGAAAGAGGTTTTTGTTTACAGGTAAATTCTACACCAGTATAAAAGTGGATTTCAGACAATAAAGAATGGGAGGTTATGTAAAGAATAATTTGTTAGTCATTTTGTCTACAAGTCACATTGTCTGCTTTAAATCAGAAAGTGTAGCAAGGCTACATTTAAATAAACGTTACTAATAAAAGTCGCAGGCAGTGTCGATAGATCTCAGTGTTCAAAATCTTCCAGCTCAAGTAGCACATATAAAGTCAAGATGTTTCTGGTAATTGCGAGCAAAACCATCACATACTTCAACTGCACACAGGTGGTTTGCGGCGGAATTGAGGACATCAGTCAGATTCTTGGACACCATGCGGTTCTCCTCATTAGTCTCCTGCACGACTACGTGATATCTGATGGAGAAGTTCAGATTCATGTAAAATAAGATGAACAGGTGGCGCATTTAGAAGAATGAAGTGGATACTCACTGTTGTTGGGCAGCTTTGAGCTCCTCCTCGGCTTCCTCGCATCCCTGCATCATGTTCTTTTCCAAACGCTTCTTGTGAGTTTCAGCAGAGACCACCTCAGCTGCCCACTTCTCCTCCTCTTGTGCCATTTCCTACACACAGCATAACTAATTCAATCACATGTGCTGAGTGACAATTTCAAATGCGTCAATAAAAAAGCCCATGAATTCAAGGAACATACAAGCTGATATATTTTTAGCAGGTTTAAAAATCAGAAATGCTAATGCATTGTACCTGCATGTCATGCTCAAGCTGTTGGTCGACTCTGCGAATCTGTTCCTTTAGATGCTTGATGTCATTCTCCTTTTCAAAGATGTTGGACTTCACCTAATAAACAGTTGGAATGGTGAATGTTACAATCTGAACACCATAAATTAAACACTCTTATAATTCATAATTGTTTGGCAAAAATGAGTGGAATATTGCAAACTGCTCTGAAACTGTGGGACTGTAGAACATGAAATTGTGCTACATTTGACTTGCAGCGCTCAAGCAAGAGTGTGATTCCTGTTCCATCCACAAATTTAATACCATTAATGCTTGCAAAGACAATTGCAAGAGGTTGAATAAAAGTCTCACACCTGTTCAACGGTCTCTTCCAAACTCAACTTCACATTCGCGAGTCTGCTGTATTCATCCTCCACATCTACCATCATGTTCTTCAGAGGGTTCTACCAGAGTAAGACAAGTCAGAGAAAAGAATAATTAAAGTCCTTAATCGTTACAAAAATGAAGCCTCTTTGATGGACAGCTATAGCGACGGTACCTGTATCTGTGTCTTGTACTGTGTGATAGTTGTGGCGCTGTAATCTGTTCTGATCTCGAAGTCATGACCGCAGGCGTTCTCTGCTGACTGCGGGATGAGCTTCAGCTTACGACCCAGTTTATTATATTCCACAACCTTCAACTCCACCTGCAACAAAATGAGAAAAATTCTAATGTTTACATGTGCTAGCCTGGATGTTAACAGCTAGATGGATCTGACTGAATAATGTACTCAGCTCAGAAAACACACAAAACAAGCTCTAATCTGATTGGCTGGCTGTACGCAACTCCTTAGAATTATTAATAGAAACCAAGCAATTGTCATCAAATCTTTGAAAGTCATTCATTCTATTTGATACTGTAAGAGATTCTACTTTGTTTTCTTGAACCACTAATTTCTTCTGTTATAGTTTCTGCTGGTTTATCTATCATCTTTTTCAGATTTATGTACACTGCAAGTAAAAACAAACTGGTTGGTTACTTTACATGTCAGATGCATTGCATCTTCCTCTTTTAACCCTTATGCTGCACTGAAGATCATTTACCTAAGGTGTTCGCGATCAAAAAATGACCAGCCTTTTAAAAAATTGCTAGTAAATTTCTCATTATGCTATATTAACAATCTCGGATTTTCCAAAGAGGCCACAGAAAGGAGTTAGAATGAGAGTAAGGTAATGTAAACGACATGTCACATGACATTCAGGTACTACGTCCATATCTCAATCATACTGCACACATTTGTAATATATAGAACCTTTTTTTTTTTTTAAACTGTCACTAAGGCAGTACTTATGAAAACTATTCAAACAGTACGCGACTTCAGATCAACTGGCTGGGACATCTGTAAATCCCTGACCTTCTCTTTGGTTTTGGACAGGTTAACCTCCTCGTTCCACACCAGCTGCTCCGCTTCCTCTCGACTCTGGTTTAGGCTGTGAACGGCCTGCTGAAGTTCATTCCTCTCTCTGTTAATACGCTCAATATCAGCTGGAGTGAACTTCTGATTCTCCAGGATGTGCTGCAGCCTCGTCTTCTCCTGCTTCAGACTCTCCAGCTGCATCTCTGCACAAAGAACAGAAATTAAGCAACTGAATTCAAGGTATTTGTATCTGCATCATGTACTCTCTCTCACCAGCAGCCTCAAGCTCCTCAGCTAGTCCAGCAGCTTTATTCTCCAGTCCAGTTTTATGAGCCTCCAGAGTACAGCGATAGTTCTGCAGCTTCTGCAGATCAGTCTGTAATCTGATCTTCTCTGTCCTCTTCCCTACCAAACGATCCTGTCAACATATACAAAGTCCCCACATTAGTGTAAACTCCTTTCTCTGTATATGTAAGACCTTAAATGTCCTATGTCACATCTACCCTAGTACTCACAATACAGAATCCGTTTCTTTGTTATACCTGGGATCATATTATACATTTTTGGCATTTGGTGTCTGAGAGAAGCCCAGAGTGTGTAATTCACAGGGTTGACGGACTTTATTATTTTATCCTATTATTTTAAAATTAGTAGAATGTGGTAAGTAGTAACCCTCATTAAAAATAACAAGGAAAAATGTACAGACTCACAGTTTGGCTCTCTTTTTCAAGTCTCTCCACATGCTCAATCAGCATTGCATGTTTCTCCTGCTGGGACTGTAACAGCGCCTCATCCACATTGTACAGCTTCTCTGAGAGAATTCAGAAAATGTATCAACCATGAAATTGTATTTTGCATTAGTAATAAAAATATTTATTTTGTAAGATTGGGGTTATTAAAAACGTAAAAGGTAAATTTCATTATTATTTTCTGGTTTTAGTTGCTAAATACAAGGTTTATACCACATGGAATGCTGTAGAAAAGCAATGTGACATGCATCCGGGAGTAACAGATTATCAAAAAAGAAAAGTTACAGGGTAATACAGTCTTCACATCGGTCGCTGATTGGATTTTGAGACGTGGGTGGGTGAAGCACTCAAAAGTGGAGCGAGATTAGCAAGTTTGCAGAGAGTTTGTGGACAAAATTAATGGTGATGCCCTGTATACATCACCACAGGAACCAAAGTCTATTTTTAACATCTTGATTAAACTTTACAAGTTTAAAAAGCTTATTAAAAAAAATAATAAATATTATTATTATTATTATTATGCATGGATAAATTGAGTTACAAATTTGGTACATAACAGGTGTTTACGGTTAGTCCACCCAAAAATTCTGCCATCATTTCCTCACCCTCAAGTTGTCCCAGGCATGCATTAATTTCTTTCTTCTGCTGCGGAGATGATATTTTGAAGAATATTGGTAACAAACAGCTGCTGGATCCGACTGACTTCTATAGTATTTTTTTCTCCCTGATACTATGGAAGTCAATGGCTACTAGCAAATGTTTAGTTACCCACATTCTTAAAAATATTTTTGTGTTCAGCAGAAGAAAGAAACTCAAGATACAGGTTTGGAACAACTTGAGGGTGAGCAATTGATGACAGTTTTAATTTTGAATGAACTATCCCTTTAATTTAAGAAGTTGTTCAAAAGGTCAAAAAAATAAAAAAAATGTCCCGTCCCGTCCCCCATCCCCCATCCAAAAAAGCCCAGTTTTTGACCATCGCACTGCAACGTGACTTACTTAGTTTATTAAGATAGTCGTCATCCTCATCATCAAATGTATCTGCTCCCTGCATGAACTTGTTGTAGGCGTCAGAGCAGTACTCCATCAACAGCTACAGAGTTAACAGCACATACACACAAATTTGGCAAATGCGTGATGTCTACAGTTCAGGGAAGTAAAATATACAAAATGACTGCTGAAACGGTCAACGCTGACTTTTTGTCTCAGATACCTTGTTGTACTCGGCCCCTTCTTCTAGATCACACCGTTCATCTGAGAAGTCAGAGAACAGCAGGTTCTGCTCTCTCGGACCACTGAAGAGCTGCAGAGACCAAATCTACATGTCAGGCAATGCTACAACATTTCCTGTTGCATGTAACTGGTTGCTTACTGGCCCAAGACAAAAGAGCCCACTCTATGTCAAAAGCAGTTAGAACCCATTTTAATCAATCAATGCAGTCTACACTGGATGAGTAGCTGACAGTAAATGGAAGCCAGTTTGATTTCTGACATACACTTTCATTAAAAATAGTCTCCTTTTTTTAAATTCATACTTTTATTCAGCAAGGACTCATTAAATTGTTTAAAAGTGACAGTAAAGACATTTTTAAATGTATCAAAATATTTGCATTTCAAATAAATGCTGCTAATTTTAACAAAAAAGAAAGAAAAGGATTTCACAGTATTCCTGTTTTTGTTTACACTATATTCCCGATCAAATAAATGCAGCATTGGTGAGCATAAGTGACTTCTCAAAACCAAAAATCTCAACTTTTGAAGTAGTGTACATTTATGAACATTTAATTTGACACATCCAGTGTAGAGAGCCTCAAACGGTTTCACCCCGTGTAGACAGTGTGATAAGGATTTGAAGGAACCCTTAACCCCAAGTATGAGCAATACTGAAAGTGACACTGACTGGTCATAATTAGTTAAAAGGTTTCCCTTATGTCATAAGTTTTTTTATTCAGATTATTGATCACATAACCCTGTTAAAGGTCTGGAGAAGAGTCACCTTGACTGTGTCGATGAGCCAGATAAGAGCTCCAAGAGCCTGAGGCCAGGTGTGAGGAGCACCAATGGAGTACATGGAGCTTTTTGAGAGCACAAACGGGTATCTGAAATTAAACCATAACCATATCTTAGTGATTGAGACAGATTAAAGGACGGTTAATCAAAGACTGTTTGACATCAGACTACTATATTTTAACTGATTCACACAGCTTGCACTAATGAATTAATATTGTTGTGCTTCATTCTTTCATATTGTCATTACCCCAGATCTTTGAGCATTCTTGGGATCTCCTCCTCCACTTTGGCAGTGGGCATCTGAAAAGATGGTTCCAGTAAAGCGTAGATGAATTCGAATATCTTTAAAAACTCTTTTGTGGATGGAGACTGCAGAGACTTCACGGTGATGCTGCCTGGAAAGCCTTGCTCCGCCAGGAACTAGAAATAACGAGAAAACATACTCATTGTAACCAGGGTTTTGGCCCAATTAAATTTATTTTTTTCTCTTGCTGCTCATGATTACAGGATAGTTTTTTGACTGCCTAATAAAATAATTTTCTGATGAAATTTATAGATTTAAGAGCTGAAAATAACCAGAGCAATTTATGCTTACTATGTTTAAAAAACCATTTATGATGAAAGCCCTATGAAACTTTAAATTTTAATAGCATTAATACACCATTACAATTTTTGTTAATATTTAGAATTATATTTTATTTTTATATTTTAGTTAATTTTAGTCATTGTTTTTTTGGTCAATTGTTGTTGTTTTTTTACAGAATTTATTCATCTTGTAAGAGTGAGAGTGGCCATTCGTCATTTTTATGGGAATGGCTTACAGTGTCATCTGCGTCCATCTATTTTTTAACTGTACAAAACAGCTAATTTGGCAGCTTGATATTGCATCTTCCCTTATTATTTTCCATGTATTATCTTAATTATGAGCACTGGTTTATAGTACAAACAGTTTTACCGTTTACTGCACGTTGTTACTCTTCTCGTTATTTCCCTATAGCAGCTAATGAACTGGAAGTCTCGCCCATAGGCTTACTTCCGCATTGAAGAATAAGGTGGATAAGCGCTTCTATAAAATTTGAAGCTTTCAAATTTCAAGCTATATTTGACCCATTCACATCCAGTAAAAAAAGGCCAAATTAAAATTACTTTTGTGCTGTACTGAACCCTACAATATTCTTTTAATGTACACATAATATCATACTTCACAAAGCTGCTTGATACACTGTTGGACAAAAGCTTTGTCATGTAGGGGTCTTGGGTCCTTCATCTTCTCTGGGCCCCCGTAAGCCCCAAACATGCTGTTCCTCTGGCCACCTGGCCCAAGGCCTCTGTGGTGAGGTAGAGAGAAGTGAAGACATACTACATGATTAACTAATTAAGGTTTAAGAAAACGCTATATGGCATCATTGAGTATTACAATGACAAATCACAAAATCATGATCATGCAACATTTGTTTAACTTTCACTGTCAGACTCACTTTCCAAAAAAGCTTGTTCGTCTCTCAGATGTGGTAGAATGAGGTTTAGGTATATTCAGCTTGCCAAATACATTTTCCTTACTGTAATGAAATCAAAATCGATATGTTATATACATTGTAACATAACACATGTATCCTGCTGAAAGCATTTTAGGCACACAAAACCACAATGTGTACTCAAAAATACTCTCAAGTCACATAATAGAAAAAAATAGATGGGTTGTACTTTTGAGGGGTGGCGTTGAGCAGACTCATCCTGCGGTCTGTCACACGCATGGGCATCTCAGGATATTTGCCGCTGGGTCGCCGACTCATTTTGACCTTTATAAACACCCCCTTCACATATAGGACAGATAAATGACATTATTACCTTATTATATTTATAACATTAAAGATTCAAGAGAGCTTTAACTATTGTCTATTAACTTATATAGCATGAATGTGAAAAAAAACAACAACAAAAAAAAACATTCATTAAATACTAGACATTTTTCTAAATTAAACTATACTGTAATTGTACTATGTGCCTAATATGTTAGCAATATAAATGTGTAGCTTGTTTACACGTGTGGAAAATAAACACACGCCAACAGCCATCCAAAACTCGAGACAAAAGCAAATTACAAATGTTACAAAATACATTCAATAATGATAATTGAATAACGAATAAATTACTTATGTTAGTAACGAAATAAGCAATAAACACAAACAGAAATAAACGCCAACAACCATCTAAAACTCTCGAGACAAAAGCAAATGACAAATGTTACAAAATACATTCAATAATGATAATTGAATAACGAATAAATTACTTATGTTAGTAACGAAATAAGCAATAAACACAAACACACAAAGAAATAAACGCCAACAACAACCTTTAAAACTCTCGAGAGAAAAACAAGTGACAAATGTTACAAAATACATTCACTTGTGTCAGTTGAATAACGAATGAATTACTTATTACGTTAGTAACGAAATCAATTTCACTAGACCAGTATATTCTTCCGTCGATACTTCGGTTAGATTTCAAAAATTTCCGCGACCGCTTTTTAGCGGAAATCTCTGATTACGTCACCGCGTCCGCTCGAGCGGCTGAGCGCCGTGCTGCCACCTGCTGGTGAGGCGGAGACCGCGCTGTGCATCAAGACTACAGGTTCAGTGTGCAATAAACATACTTTTAGGATTTAGTGTCAATTTTGCACCTAATCCAGTGGTTTCACTTGAACTTTTCGCTTTAAAATGATAAACATTCGTTACTATACATATCTAAATGAATTACTGTGTCCACAATATATGTAAAACCTATTATTATTCAACAAAACATAAATGCACAGATTACAAAAAATATCTACTGATTATCCAATGACTATAAAAGATCATTTAACTTCGAAACTGGTCAGGCAGAATAAATCTAAAAAATGATTCAGATGTTAAGCAAGGATTAATAAGAGTATAGCCAATCAATAAATCTGTTTAGATTACATTCAGTACTAACACAATCAAGAGAAAAATTAAAGGTGGAAGGGGCATCTTAACCTTTATACCACAACACTTTGGAGTGCCATGTAAATAGCATGGTTGGCTAATTTAGAATAGCATCCATTCAGCACCATGGTACTACCACAGGATTTTTTATTGTGTATTGATATGATTATGAAGAGGATGTACAGATTATATATATTTTTCTATTATCTTCCACTGACATCTTTGTGTTTTGTAGATGACTGTTGCAAACCTCATTTGATGTCACAGGTTTGCTCTCCAGCTGTCCAGAGCAGAAAGGACAAAAAAAACCCTGTTTGGGCCATCTTAGAATTTATATTTTACATGTCTTGTTCAGATTTGAACATCAACATTATAACAAGTACACAGAACACAATGTAAAACATGATTTCTGAGATCATTTATGCAGTTGTACATTAGTTATTGTAGTGTTCATTACCATGATTTATACAATAAACCATGGTAATTTAACTGCTGTAAATGTAGTAGGTATACACCACTAAACGTTTTTCCATGTAAGAGGTGTGCCACCCCACGCCTAATTTCTGGCACAGCTTCATTACCATTGCATTACAACATATACAACAAATGGTCTCAACGTCTTAAAGTGATAGAGCTTGATTTAATAAAAACTTAGAAGAATGAAAAAAAACAAAAAACAAAAAAAACAAACAAACAAACATGAGGTGACAAAAATCTTTTTAATGAAAACTTTCAAGCATGTCACATGTACACTACCTACTACAGCATATCACACACTCTTGGGCTTAAGAATTTTGAACGTTTAAGCCTGGCTTTGCACCCCTCACTTTATTCTTTTAAAAAAAATTAAATAAAAAAATAAAAACATGAAGGAAGGGAATATAGAAGAAAAAGGTTTTTGAGCTAAGTTAACAGTTCAAAAGTAGAAATTCTTTAAACATTTTCTTGAAATAAAAATGTCTGCATGTCTCAATGCCCCTTTCCTCTGAGTTTAAGAGAACAAACATATCTGATAAGTGTACACAGGTTTCCCTAAGATAAAAGCAGCTAAAATTACACTGAAAAAAAATTATAGAAAAAGGCATAATGAAATATTACAAACATATAAAACTAAACCTTTTTTTTTTTTTAAGAGATTACAGAGAATAGATAATTAAGACCACTCTGTAAGATCAGTGCTTTACTTCCTCCTGGTGCGTCTGACAGGAGCCGCCTCTGTAGGGACGTCTACTACCTCTACCTTTTTCACACTCCTTCCTTTTCGAGTGGTGGTTCCTGTGTGAACACATAAAACATTACCATTACACTCAACAGGTGAACAGTACAGCACAGCATGAACAACAAATGCAAAGCAGAAAATCTATTCATTTTCACACATTCATAAATATGTACATAAAACAGGTCTAAACTGTACACAGCCAAGGCACTTATCAAGCCCAATAGCATTATTGGTTTAATCATCACTAAACCATGTGAGCTCATGGCAGCAAAATATTTAGTACAATATTTAAAGGCTATAACCAGCAAGACTGGTGTGACAAATTCACTGAAAGATATGGCTACATCTGAAAAGAACCTCATCCACAATCCTGAACAAACTACATTATAGTCCCAAGTTGAACAATCAGGTTCATTGAACACCCACTTCTTACTAAACCCCAATGTAAAGTTCTTGAACCCTTCAGGAATACACAGAGGACAGCATTTACATTATGCTTACCCAAAACAGACTCTTGAGCCTTAGCAGGAGCTGGATCTGGTTCCTGGGCTGTCCTTTTCTGTCCTCTTGCAGCTCTATTACCAGTTTTCTTTGGAGTAGGCTCAGCCTTTTCTGGTTCAGCTTCAGATGTTTTCTCTTTGCTGGGGACCTCTGCTGCAACTTCAGCGTTGTTGGCTACTCTGCCTCTTCTCTTTGGCAAAGGTTCCTTATTTACTGACTCATCCGTTACCTCAATCAACTCGTTCCTTTTCCTTTTGAGGGGAGTTGATGTCTTGCTATCAGTGGGCTCTGATTTGGGCGCAGAGGGAGCCACTGCCTTTCCTCTTCTCAATGGCTTGACATTTACCTGAGCTGCTTCTTGAGAGTCTTCGATGGGAGGTTCTTTTTTCACTCCCCTTCCTCTGCGGCCTCTGGGTGGCAGATCAGCTGATTGATTCGATTCTGTGGAGGTCGTCTCAGCTGGTAATTTACCTAATCTTTTGGATTTCTTCACATGTAGTTCTTTTACATCTGTAGAAGTTTCAATATCTTTACAGTTGACCAAATCTGGGCTCCAGTTAACCGTTTTTGAGGGTTTAATTTCATTAGTTTCCTCAGCTGCAGCAGATTCTTTGATTGGGTTTTTAGGGATGTCCTTAGTTGAATCCTTCTGTTTTTTGCCACGGCTTCCTCTTTCCACTTTCTCCAGAGTAACAACTGTTGTATTCTCAACAGCAACAAAATCTGCTTGTGTCATGGTATTTTCTTCTTTCTTTGATTCAGGTGCTTTTGCTGTTCTTCTGGTATGTTTAACAGGCTTAACTGGCTCTTCTAATGAAGTCACATCCTCTGTAACCTCAGACTCCGTCTTGGCTACTGCTTTACGTGCACGGCTGGACACTACAGCGACTGCAGCAGCACGGCGACCTCTTTTGACAGAAATGTCTGCCACCATTTCGGGTTCCTTTGCAATAACGGTCCTTTTTCGACCAGATTTCACAACAGGGGTCTCTGCTTGTTCAACCAGGCTGACAACGTTCTCCTCAGCCTCAACTGAAACTGTCACCTTTAACGGTTTTGTCTTCCTACTCCCCCTCACAGATTTTACCACTGTTTCAGTGTGTTCTTCAGTCACAGGTAAATGTGTGCTGGTATCCACAGCAGGTTGGTCAACAACCTCTTTAGCAATTTGTGGTTTCTGCTGTTTGGCCTTTCTTCCTCTGCCAGACTTGACCACAAGTGTTTGAGGCTCCTCTTCATGGTCAACATCTGCCTCAGCTTTGGAAACAACAGTGACATCATCATCCACAGGTTTGTCCTTGACAGTTTCATTTTTACCTTTCCTCCCTCGCCCTGACTTTGCTACAGGTGTCAGGGGCTTCTCGGCCACTACAACAGCATGAGTGCTTGTAATTTCACTTTCCAAAGCAGGGGTTGGCTCAGTTTTCAAGCATTCCTTCTTTGCTGGCCTTCCCCTCCTAGCTCTAGTTGCAGAGACGGTCTCAGTACCTAGTGAAGTCTGCAACTTTACATCCTCTGGTGCAACAGCATTTTCCTTACAAACAATTTCAGTTGTTTTCTGTTCAAGTTCTTCTGAAGGTTGGCTTTCTATTTTATCCATCTTCTTTCTCCTCCCAGGTTTCACAACAGGGGCTTGGACCTGCTCTTCATTGGCATCAGTACACTGTGAGTCAACAGTATTTACATCAACAGTGGGCACAACTGCAGCATCAGTATCATCTTGTTTAGCTTTCCTTCCTTTCCTGGTTTTGGTAACGACAGGCAGGCTGTCTGGTATCTCAGTATTTATGGACTCTACAAGTACTTGTGAAGCCTCAGTATTCTTTGCCTCTTCTTCCACAAAGCTGTGCTTGGGAACTCTACCACGGGCTGATTTTCTGACTGGACTGGCAGTCTTTTCTGGAACTTCAAGAAGTTTCTTGCCTCTCCTTCCCCTGGTAGGGCTGGCAGGTATTGGACTACTAATTTTTTCCTCTTCAATTAATGACAACACAGCAGGTGCTTTGGCCATTTCATTTGTGGATTTCTGTGCTACTCTTCCTCGACTGCCACGCTGAATTTTCTTGGTAGGTGGAGACTTGATTAGCTCCTCTTGCTCAGCAGTTGATGAAGTTGGGGTAGCTTCAACTGTTGCGTTGGTATCATCAGATACGCATACAGTTTCTTCAGACTGCTCCTGGGTTTTCTCATCTGCCCCAGAGGAAAAGACATCAATAGCTTCAACTGAAACTGACTCTTCGTTCTGGTCAGGGTGTCTTTCCTGGGGAATTACGGTCTCGATCTCTTGATCACTCTGATTAGATTCAACTGCTTTAGCTGTGCACTGGGGATCCACAGATTTTACAATTTCAGTCTCCATGGTTTCGACTGGACAGACATTTTCTTTGTCACATTCCTCATCCAAACCTACAAGTA
Organism: Onychostoma macrolepis; assembly: GCF_012432095.1. Classification (NCBI taxonomy): domain Eukaryota; kingdom Metazoa; phylum Chordata; class Actinopteri; order Cypriniformes; family Cyprinidae; genus Onychostoma; species Onychostoma macrolepis. The sequence continues at coordinate 23,955,361 of NC_081166.1, forward strand.
AAGACAACTCCATTTAGTAATCCAAGTAGTTAACCGTCAAACACCTAATTTCCCAAATTTTAAGACAAAGAAAAACAAAATGGATGAGAACAAATGTGCATTACCCAGATTTAACTCGCCTTCAACTTGCATGAATGCAGAGCCACTTTCCACTGGTTCTTGTATCTAAAAATGTAAAATACAAGGTTTAATTATATATGAAGGAAATAAAAACAACTCCCAATTGCTTTCAAAACAAAGAATGAACAACCATTACAGAATGTTTAGTGTGTTAGTAAAGCATCTATCCAAAGATGCTTTACATATCTACAATGCAAGTAAGCAGTATGACAAGACTCACATTGTTAGCCAAATTATCTACCGAGAAAACATGGTGTGAGTGTTTAATGGGGTAACCCATTACCTCAGTAGGCTCAGTGACTCTACTTTCTGTTGTCAGGGAAGAGCTATTCTCTGGTTCAGGTTCTTTAAGCCCAGTTGAATCCTGTGCCATTGCTTCTTTAAGTCGAGGGGTCTTCATCAGGTCACTGATTCCAAACTGACTGCTGACGGGATCTCCTTTTTGCTTGGGAGTTTGCTTCAAACCAGAGAGGTCCTCTACAGGTTCAACTTTCTCTTTGGGAGTCTGCATCAGCCTTTGTACACCCATTTGATCTTCAACTGGTTCTCTTTTGTGTTTAGGGGTCTTCATCAGTTGTTGAACATCAGTTAGGTCCTCTTCAACTTTATTTCTCTTCTGCTTTGGTGTCTTCCCCAATTGTTTTAGCCCTAACTGATTCTCCACCATAGCTCCCTTTATTTTTGGTGTTTTCATCGGTTCTTTCACACCAGTCAGGTCTTCGTGTTGCTCAGCCTTTTCTTTGGGTGTTCTCATAAGACTCTGAAGACCAGCTGCGCCGAGTACAGGATTGCTCTTCTCTTCTGGGGTCTGTATCACTCTTTTCACTCTAACCATGTCTTCTACTGGAGCTCCCCTGTATTTGGGAGTCTTGAGGAGTTCCTTAACACCTTCTAGACTTTCCTCCTGGGAAGGTTTACATTCTTTGGGGGTCTTGAGCAGCTTTCCTCTTATGTCCTCAATTGGTTCGGCCTTCTGTTTAGGTGTCTTCATGAGTCGCTTGACTCCAGTGAGGCACAAAGATGGTGCTGCTTTCCGTTTTGGGGTTTTGACTACTGCTTCAGGGTCAGCCTCCTCTTCCTCTGTTTGTACATCAGAAGGGGTCTCTACCTCTGGAATGTCGTCATGGCAACTTGCCTCATTTGAGCTGTCAGGGAGCTGAGAAAGACCTCCGTCTTCCAACAAACTTCCATCCTGGTTGTCCAGAAGAAGTCGTGTCACTGCTTCATTGCTGTAGCAACCACGTTTGGCAGTGGAGACCACACTTAATGGTGACACAATCATTTCACCTGCGTGGGAAATGAAAAACAAGGGCATTAAATCAAAGTTATATCAAATATAATACACTGTAGATCACTTGTGACACAAATCTGAAACATTTACCCGATTCTTCTGGTGTTTTCATCACTGAAATCTCATCCAGAGGAATCTCTGGACATTCATTATTCACAGGAACTCTATTCTTAGACCTGGTGTTGGCTGGTGTTTTGAAAATCTCTGCAACACCTAACATAACACATAAAACATAGAATTTGAACTAACAATTTCATCAAACATTAAATTGCATACATTGTTTTCTTCAACATTGAACAAACCTGTCAAGTCCTCATCCATTTTCATGTCCTTCTTGAATAGTGCCATGTTTGGCACTATTTTAGGTGCAGCACCTACAGACTGGTTCATCCTCATATGGGCTTTGCCAACAACAATGGTGACTGGAGATGCTGCATGCCCAGTGCTGACATCATCTTTCAGCCTCCGTGCAGGTGTCTGTATAGGTAACCAACAGTTAAACTCAATTTGTAATAGTCACAAATTAATGATCCATTCATTGAATAAAAACATTAACAGAAATTTGAAAAATTAAATCAGAAAAACCTTTATTTGGAGACTGATAATCTTTTGTATTTTACCTTGGGTTTTGGCACTGCAGTTCTCTTCACTATACTGCTCTTTGTAGTTTTTTTCTTAGCTGTAACTTCCGTTTGAGGTTTGGTCTGACCAAACTTCACAATATCAGCCCAAGAGGTCAACACTTAAAACAAAGGGGGAAAAAACAAGTAAATAAATATTTAAACTGATGAAAGATTTTGTATTCTTAAAAGGAAAGAACTGCCATAACCAATTTAAATGTTTCACCTTTTAGATTAGCCCGTGATGCTCCACTGCGTCTTGAACGCATGACATCAAGTGCACTTTTAATTGCACTTTTGGGTGTTTTTCTTGCAGAAGACTTCATGCTCTTCCTCTTTAAAGGTATCTTTGGTGTTAGACATTTCTGGGGCACATCTTCTCCAATGGTTGACTGAGGTTCAGGCTTGTCCCCCTGGTCCTGGAGAGGCGATGGAGTACTGATACGAGAGACTGAAAACCGCCCCTGCACGCTAGGTGTCTCAGTTAAAGACATGTCACCCACAGCCTCAATCACTGAAGTTGAAGCTCTCTTAGCAGATGCAGGTGTCCTGGGTGTAGCAGGAGTAGAGGATGGTGTTGGTGCCTTGTTTGAACCAGATGGTGACTTTTGACGTTTAGGTGATGGAGTTTTAGCCTTGGTACTTGGTGACTTTTTGCCAGGTGACGGAGTCTTCGCTAGAGATGCAGTCTGTTTGGGTGAAGCTCTCTTTGGAGAACTTTGAGCCTCTGTAAAGGTTTCTGCAAGTCGAAGAGCCTAAAAAAAAAGGGGGGGGGGGAACTGGATTAAAAGCCCTCAGCAGTTTCAAAGATTTAATAGTCCTTAAAAAAAAAAAAGAAAAAGTTTTATGCATTACCATAAGACCAATGGTGGATGCTCGTCGTAGGAGAGATTGGGAATTTTGGGAAAGACCCAAACTGCGCCGTGGGGTTGCCCCACGGCGAAGGGGGGAATTTGGAGGCAGACGTTTATCAAATAGCTCTGGGCTTAACTGACCACCAAAGGACACTCGTTTGTTTTTTGATTTTGGAACGGTTACTTCATTGTGAGATTCATTACCGTCACATAGCTCATTAACCGAAGTGTCATCTATAGGACAAAACAAAAGTATAATGAATATGACTTAAATAGGTGCATATATTTGCAACATTTTCCTAAATGACAAATGGTGGATTCAGAATGCAGACACTTATGCGTTATAAATTAGGGTTGTGTAATTAATCGCATGTGAATATCATGCACATCTCCTCAGTAAAGCCAGTTCTGTGATTAGTAGTAAATCTCTATCACGTGCTTTCAGATGGAGCGGCATTTAATACACAGAGCCGTAGTTCACTAAAATATGAGATTTAAAACTGGCCTAACGGTTACCACAACAGCACATCAAGTTTGAAAAACACCTGAGTTCTGTAAGTAGTACGCCTACAGCTATAGTAGCCTATATTGTTGGTGTAAAAAAAAAAAGAAAAAAGAGAGCTGCTTTTATCCGCCATGTTAATCAGTAATTTTACACGATAAAAACGTGCACTTAATTTGCTTGGAAAATACTTGCGAATAACAGAAGAGAACGAGAGATAACAGATGCTATATGGAGTTCATCGCTATGGATATGAGACCCATTAATTAGAAATGTGAGCTGTCTAGCCAGCCTAACGTTACCTTGTTCTATTTAGCCTATTAAAAAGTTGAATGATACACTTAATATACAGACTGTTACAATAAAAAAATAAATAAAAAACGTATTTATATACATACTTATATTTACAATCAGCCTGTGTGCATTTTCTGCCAAAAATGGACCGAATTTGCATACCCTGCTGTAAATTGACCGGTTGATGAAAAACAAGCTTATATGGATTCTACATAAGTTATCTAGAATTATTTATGAAGCAGATAAAATACAATCATTTATTAAATGAACTATCATTTTGACTTAACTTTTCTTTATTTAAAGGCTGAAATGTGAGGTTTACCTTTTAATGAAACTTTTTCAAAGCTTTATTTGAACATTTACATTAGATATTTGAACATGCTATTAAACTGTTGTCAGTCAAGTTGTCATTTAAAATCCGAACATCATTGGTAATGTTATTGTTTTAGTGGTCAGGCAAACAAAAAGTCATTTTATTTGTTGTTTGTTGACTTTTAAATATTAAACTTGAAGTGATTTATGTGTCTGTACTTTTTGAACATCAATTTTGGTCACTATAATCGTGATAAGAAATTTTCATACCGTTACATCCCTACAGTGAACTACGTTGCGTGTATTAAATGCAGCTCCATCTGAAAGCATGTGATGGAGATTTACTACTAATCACAGAACCGGCTTTACTAAGGAGATGCGCATGACAATCGCATGTGATTAATTGCAGAGCCCCATTACAAATTCATTCATAAGAAGAAAAACAAACCATCTCACCTTGCTTCTTAGAAGCTGACGTGGTAGCCTTAATTTCAGGCAGAACATCTTGGACCTGAAACCTTTTGCCAGCATTTGCTCTTGGAGATGTTCTTGGTGACATTTTCACTTCAGCGTTTTTATCCTCAGAGCCTGGAGTCTGAGGCTGGACTGAAGGTATTTGAGCAAGGCTCTGATTCTGTGACCCACTACTTCGCCTTCCTTTTGGGGATTTAGGAGTTTTCTCTTCAGGCTGTGGCTTTAAGAGAATCTGCTGGACTACCTCACCAGCACTGAACTTCTGGGGTGTTTTCAAGGGTGTTCTCTTCTTCTGGGAGACAGGAGTTATATTTTTCTCCAATGAGGGGTTACTGGACCCTACAGATGGCATATCGTCAGTGGGTTTTTCTTCCACATTTGCATTCAATGAGCTCTGTGGGATAGCTGCTCCAGTCGTATCTTCAGAATTGGATTTCGAGGATCTTCGCTTCTTGGTAGATGGGGTTGGGACTGGTATCGGACTACTTTTAACATCTGCAGCAAGAACTTTCTCGTGACCAACCTGAGGTCTTGCAAGAGGTGTTTTTGGTAGCTCAGACTTCCATGGTGATTTTGCAACAAGGTCCTGTTTGACCATTTGGTACAGCTCACAAAAAGGTGACATACTGTCCTTTTTAAGTTTGCCGCCTTCTGGTTCAGTCTCAACAGTTTGTTCCACAGATGGTGGCAAATTTGACCCATCTTTCAAACAAGTGTCTGTAAATACAGTACACATGACAATCATTGATATGAAAATTACTGGCCAATAAAACAGTAATTATTATTACCATTATTCTACTACTACTACAACAGAAACAGAATAAAGCCTCAAATCTCATAATCACTAACCAAACGAATGCTCTGACTTCCTCTTGTCCACAGGAACAGGTGTGCCTTTTCCCTGCTGCTCTTGCAAAGCCTATAGGGGGGAAAAAAACAACCAAAACTCAAAGAAATAAATGATAAATGATCAAAAAAAATCCCCATCATCTGTCTCGCATAAAGCACACACCTGAACTGCTTTGTCTTTTCCAGGTGTGGACAGCGTCTTCTTCTTCTGTGTCTTAGGAGGTGGGTACTCAAACCTGACATTTTGACAAGAATAAACCACATAAAACAAATTCTACCAAACAAGGATTGCCCAAGAAAGATTTTTTCCAGCATTAAAATAATAGCACTAAACATCTGACTCACCTGAAAGAACGATCAATAATTGTGATGACGTCACCATCCTTTAAACGTTCTGATTGATTAAGAGCTTGTCCGTTAATACGTGTGGGGTTCACAGAGCTCAAATTGGTCAAAATGAGCTTAAAAGAGACAAGTCATAAATAAATAGCACATGTGTTGATGTGTGGAAAGAAATAATTTTTGAAAACAAGACAAATTTAAACTTAGTTTAACCCAATATAATTACCTCCTTGTTCTCATTCAGCTCAATTTTACAATGCTCTTTAGACACCTGTGGCAGCTGAATCCGAATATCACAGTCCAGCTTCCTAAAGCAGTAAAAAGAGTCCACATTAAAACTCCTATGCCCATTTGCCTTATTGGTAAATATGAAACATGTGGTGTAAGACAAAGACATGAATTTCTCTGACATTTGTGTCATTCTAGTTTTGCTACATATTACTCAAATAAACACCATTACTCATTCAAATGTACATCAATAATTGGTTGTTCAAGATTTTTTTTTTTTTTTTTTTTTTAATTATACACACTAAAACATGCATATTTAATGTCAAAATTAATTCTTCCTCACTCATATCAACAGACAAAATGTTTAAACATTGCTTCAGGTTGGCTGAAAGTTGTGTTCTGTCAAAATGAATATGATTAAAAAAAAAAAAAAAAACACTTGTTTCTTTATAGTTTCACTGATGTGTCTTAACACTTTATTTTCCTGTAATATCTTTTTAAGTGTTTAATTTGCATTAACAAGCACAATATTGTTGTGTACGCTTTTGTGATACGAGTAGATTCATTGATACCTGGTTCTGCAAAATTGCCTGTTTGTCAAAATTATGCATAGAAAATGTGACAAATATTTATAGTAAGTCAATTTTCTCATCCAGCCACCATTGGCAACAACTGAGACAACGTATAGGCTATTTTGCGTAACCTAACTATAATTTTAATAACGGACACATATAGGAGTTATACTCCGTCTCACGATCTATACAATGAGCATGAATGCATGTCATTTAGAGTAACGTATTCCGATTGGCTAGAGTGGTTGCCTGAGTCAAATTTAACATCAATGAAAAGCGCGCCTGGCATCAAACGAGAAGAACCGCGCATGTCCCAAACATTACAGCTCTTTCTATCAGTTGCAATTAAGACGATACTTGTGACCAAATGTTAAAGTTTTTAAGCAAGTGCACATCAATTTTACTTGCAGTGATTGTGTGGGTGTTATAGTAAATTAGTAGTCTTATATATTTTATTTGTTTTTCCATGCACCTCACTGTATCTACTTGGCAGTATTTTAAGTAAAAACCTTAACAGCCATGATTATAAAGAGTGTTACTGACCTTCCGAACAGACAGGACGCTGTGAGAGGAAATTCAGTGCCATCTCCTCCATTTCTCTTGATCACCACGATTTTCCCAAACAAAGGCATTTCAAAACAACTTACCTTGTTTAACAAAACACAAAAGACAAAAAGAAAAAAAAGAACAACCTCGTGACTGGTGTGAATTTTCATCGACGTAAATACAATATTTTACTGTAACGTTTCATGGAAATCTTACTCGAATATCATCCTTGATGTTAAATATAATATACTATACAAAGAACAATGTCGTAATATTCTGTATTAATGCATAATTTCAACATAAATTGTGCGTTCACATTCACAGTTGAAGACACGAGATCAGCACATGGCCAAAGGCATTTAAAGCATTATATAACATGCAAAAAGCTCAGGAATAAATCCACATTTACTAGTTGTAGTGACCGAGTGGACTCAAATACTGCCAAAAATATTTGTGACCACACTCACTGAAAATAATGTTACCGATTTGTTTTGTTAATTGTAACTACGCATCTGTCGATAGCACAGTGTGTCAATAATATTTGAGCAGCTCCTTTGTATCCTTGAAATGAAAATAGGATTTACCTGAGGTTGCGTATATCAAAACGATAAAATATATTCCATCGATGTCAAACCCTGGTTTTTAAAACCAGCTTAATCCAGCATTAGGATTATTGTCCAGGTCGCTCCTGCCGTTACTAACTCAAACTTCTACCTAACATCGGCACACTGTCCATCCACACAGGCAGCGCGTGCTTCCGTCTTGATGGACGGCATATATCCCTCCGCAAAAAATCAAAACAACTACTAGTTATTTACTGAAATATAATATAATAACCTATCGCATAATAAATGGAGCCAGCTAATTGGAGCCTTGTTTAAAGGTTAATTTAGCGTGTAATGCATTATATAAATGAAGGACTACTTTCTTTGTCAATCTGCGGAGGGATATAAACGGATAACTTCCAATGTTTGAAAACTATTCAAAATTCCGCGCGAAGGGTTCTGGTTGGCCAGTAGTAACACTTCCTACTTTTCATAGCCAATAGGATTTTGTGTTGACGTAACGTGACAGAAAAGGTGGCCAATTAAATCACGTTAAATATGCAATCGCTCTTTTAAACTAGTTACGATCCGCTCTAAGAAGACGGCGGAAGCAGTGAAGCACTGCTATATAAAACTAGTGAAGCTGTTTGTGACCACACAAAATCACTTAAAGTGTCTTATTGAAAATGCCTTATTGTAGAGTACATTATAATACAATACTTAGGTTCCCTTAATTTATTTTTAATTATTGTATAATTTACTGTAACAAACCCAATATTGTTGTGTACAGCGGGAGTAAAGGATATAATACAAATTTAGATCAAATGATTTACCTGTGTAAAGTAAAGAACATAAACATGGATAAATTAATATATATAATACGTTACATTAATTTGAAATATTTTACAGAAAAGGCAAGCATCGGTATTGATCACTGATCTATATAATGATTTTCATTATCAGTGGTATTGATTCTATTGTAATTAGCAATATTATACCTAAACCTAGGCGTTTGTGGTACTAACAAAGGTTAAAGGCTTTTTTAATATACAGTTAGCTATAGGCTAATAGTTTGTAATTGACTGTGTACCTAATTTCACTCCAACATTAATTCTTGGGGCGGAATTTAGCAAGTAGGTCCTATGGTCTCTGTAATGCATAGTCACATAAGATACGTATATTTATTGATCTAATGCACCACCTTCAGATTTGTAAGAAGAAACTTGAAAAAAATAAAAATAAAATCTAACTTGATGTTTCTAACTTCTTTTGCCCCTGTATCTGAAAAGAGGCAATGAATGAATACTGATAAAATCTACAATAAGGGACAATAAATACTACAACAACCATCTATTAAAAAAATAACACTATGTTGCACATATTATGCTGGCATTATTCTAAAATAAACTCCTAACAGGGTGATCAGAATCTTATACAATCTTACACAGGTTTATTTTATGACAATATCCAGTTATCATAATTTATATTTGATCATACACTAAATGACTGTAATTATTTCAGTGTTTAATTCTGTGCTATTGTTGTGGAACAAACAATGGTCTTCTCAAATTTGTCAATAAAGCTAAAAAAGCAGAGTTCCAGATGTCAAAATAACTATTTATTGAACACAGCAATAAAGCCGAGATGACAGCCGCCTCCTGGTGTACTTTCTAATAGTGGAATCCTGCTAGTTTGAGCCATTTTTCTAATAATTTTTATCTCACCCCTCCCACTGGATGCAGGCGTCCTTGGAAGTCACCCAAAGATCACTCAAGTTCATCGGCGCTATCCAATGGAAAGCACCAAAGACTCAGTCTGTATTAAGACATCCAATATTAAAACAATCATCATATTCATAATCAGTCTATTAATTATTGTTATAGCCATACATCATATTTTCGAATGAAGTATCACAACACTATTCAGCATAAAGCTAGAGCTACCTCAAAAGCTACCCTGAACAAATTGCAGGTCATGCAAAATTTGGCTGCTAGAATACCAACTAGAACTAGGATAAGAGATCATATCACTCCCATCTTTGAGTCCTTGCATTGGCTTCCTGTTAGGTTTAGGGTTGATTTTAAAATGCTGATGCTTACTTACAAGGCTGTGCATGGTCTGGCACCTCAGTATTTGTCATAGCTTTTTACTCCCTATACCCCAATGTGTGACCTGTTCTGTCAACCCGTTTAAGATCGATGGGTGCTAGGGCTTTTTCTTTATAGCTCCAAAACCATGGAACTCCTTACCTAATAAGGCAAGCGAAATCTCTTAACATTTTTAAATCTCCCCTTAAAACGAATTTCTTTAGGGTAGCTTTTACTTGTTTTTATATTAATTTTATTTTTAAGCGTTTTGAATGCATTTCTCCTCTTTTGGCTTATTTTGTAATCTTTATATTGTGTATTTTGTTGTTTTATTTGCTTATGTAAAGTGCTTTGAAATGTAACATTTAAAGACGCTATAGAAAACAAAGATTATTATTATAGAGTCGCTGAATGTCCTTGCCATGCCTGAAATTCCATCTTATATCGTATATTGTATCATAGCATTAATTTATGTGTAGTGGCGTCTCGGTATAAACTAAAAAACAACATATAATTCTGGTTAAACAATGTGTAATGAGACTGAATTTTTAAAAAATGATTTTATTGTTTGTTTCTTTGTAATCTTTTTGAAAATGACCAGCAAAAATGATCACACTCACTTCTGCACTCCTTGATTATGATGAATTATGAAAGTTTTTTGACAGTCAAAACAGAACAGGTTAAAACTCACAGCAATAGCTATTGATGCTTAATATTCTTAGACATCTGATATAACAATACTAGCAAATTAATTATACAGAAGTAAGATCAATCATCAGTAATGCCATTTTTAACAGTCACAACATGTTTATTAAAGAAACATCCAGTTGTCTTTTAGAAACAAGAGAAAGAAATTATTAAGAGGTAATGAATGTATTCCCATGAAGCAACCTGAACAGGCTGCAGACACTGTGCAACTATACTTATTGAAAAATTAACCAGGAGAGTATGTGTATTTAGCACCTCAGTATATTGCTGATCTGGAATCAGCGTATGCCCTTGTCACATTCATTAGAAAATTTATCCAATATCAACATTATTTCTCTGAGGTCAAAGGGACCCAAGGAGAATATAAGGCATTGAAAACAGCATGTAAACAGGGGCTGGGTGCACAATAGGAACCGTGCTCATGCTTTTTTTGCACACCAGCACTTTCATTCTTCCATCATAGACCATGCTTCCTCTGCTTTCATGTAGTACTGATTGGCCAGTCTGCCCTTCATGGCCTCCATTGCAGCATCGGCAGCCTCAGTGAAAAGATCACCTACAAAATTTAAAGATATCAAAACTCACACATGCATACCGATTTAAAATGTTACAACAAATTCAGGACACATTTAGAAACCAAAACTGCCTATTTTAATTATATGATATAATAAAGGAGCTAAGTATCCCTATAGTAACTTGTTTGTGTCATTTCAAGAAAATAATGAAGGTGAAGCCCTGCTGTGTGAACGGAACCTGACTTTACAACTAGTTTTGGTAATGTCGTACAGTTTGAGAGAGACACAGTTTGCTGAATGCGGGGTTTATAACTTACAAAGGCATGGATAGAAACTGTGTCATCTGAAGGTCCAGTAACTGTCTTCCATCGGAGCGGTTTCCATGAGTTTTGTGGTCTGTGTGCAACTTAAATACTCTGCTCTCACTCAGGTATTAAAGCTGTCAGTTAATTTGGAGGATGAAATTGAGCATCAAATTTTTAGTCACTGTCACTGTGGTTACAGTTGATACATCCTATTGCACATTCATAGATGCTATTGCAAGTGGTGGCGTGAACAGGATATTTCGACACAAATTCTCAAATGATTCTCAAAACTGGCCTTGGTTAAAAACGAACAAACAAAACAAACAAACAAAAACTAAAGTCTAGGCAAAAATTGGATTTTACTGATGTTATCATGGACTTTTCAAATAAAAAAACAATGCCTTTACGTTTCTAAAGTAATGTCACTTGAATTTATTCATACATATGCATTAATTAAAATCTGTATGTATTGACTAATGGCCTAGTGATATTTTCATTAGGGCTGGGGTGTACTGTAAAGCCCCAAGTATACTACGTTTTTATATGCGTACGTATGTTGTTGTTGTTTCGTCTCTTTAGTTTCATTTTCTACTTTGACACAACAGCCCAGGACAGAGTTGCCACCTTGTGGTACAACTGATCAGTGCAAAAAAAAATTAATGCGCAAGTGCGACCTGTGCTACAAAGTAATCATAGTTACAAAAAAATCGGGTGGTGCGCATACTATTCTGATGACAAAATTACTGAAACGCACACTGTACGCTGACCCTTGCATACACGTAAAAAGTGAAGTATACTTCGGGCTTAATACTGTCGCCCACGGGTCTCTGGTCATCTAATGGTGTCCCTTAGCATGAGATACACTCACCTGCTCTTTGGGGGTCTGCATCCAGGTTGTGCCCTCCCTCCTGGTACATCTCAGCCAATCGTGCCAACAGAAGGTAGCGCGGCTCATCCTTTATCCCATCAAACTCTCCCCCTTCGTCGTAGTCTGTCATCTTAAGGGCAGAGTCATACCAGTGCACGGCGTGTTTCCAGTCCATAACCCTGCATTTTAAAAGTCCAAAATAAAAGTTTCAGCTCTAAACACATCTTGGTCCAAAAACACAATTGATCGATGCATTTCTCACCTATCAGAAGGGAGGTTGAAACCCGTGTCGAATGCTCGTGCTACTAGAATCATACTTGGCCGGTCTCCTGCCTCAGCGGCCTGCAGCAGAAAGCGGAAACCCTTCTTGCTGTTTTCCTCAGAAGCCTGAGATGAAACAACACAGATATGACAGACGAAGCATAAGCAGGACCACCAAAACAAGATAATTAGGAAACACAACAAGATAATTAGGAAAAGAAAGCACCTCTAATTCGATCTCTGGTAGAATGTGATGTGGCAGCTGAAGGTAACATTGGCCAAGGGCAACTATAGCCTCAAGCTCCCCGCACATGGCAGCCCTTTCCAAATGGTACATTGCAGAAATCTGGTCCCATGGTGCATCCTTCTCACAAAAGCGCCCAGCCTCGTGGTAGCGAACCATGGCTAGATGTACCTTAAAGGAAAAGTTCACATGAAAATGAAATTTTTTCCCTTTATCTGCTTACGCTCATCGTCGTTCAAAACCCATTTTGTTCATCTTCAAAACTCAAATGAAGAAACATGAGAGGTTTCTGTCCCTCTATTGAAAGTCTGCGCAACCAAAATTTTGGAGATCCAAGAGGTCATAAATGTGTTGTAAAACTAATCCAAAAATGAATCGAGCGGTTTAATCCAAGCCTTGTGAAGAGATTTAATTTAGGTTAACTTTCATTAACAATCATAAACAATGATGAGACACATACATAGAGCACATCAAATATGGTAAACATGGAAGCTTAAATGAATATTCTAGCATGTGAAAAGCACATTTGAGCTTCCATGTTAAATTAAATCTGTTTATCACATAAAGTGAAAACCAGTTCAGAAGACTGCTTAATTCATATGGATTAGTTTTACACCCCCTTTTGAGATCTTTTTGGATATTCAAAGTTTTGGTAGCATGGACTTTGATTGGAGGCACAGTAACCTCTCAATTTTAAAATATCCTACTTTGTATTTCGAAGACGTCTTATGGGTTTGAAACGACATCAGGGTCAGTAAACAATGACAGTATTTAAATTTTTGGCCGACTTAACCAAGGAATAATGTATGATAATGATATTTGTCAGTTAGTTTCAAGAAAAGGTTTATAAAACACATGGCACAATTCAAACAATTTCTTACCTTGCCTAGAATGGATTTACCAATTTTCCTTTCGAGAAGCATAGTGTTAAGTCTTTCTACTTCCATTGCCACACAGGAAGGTCTGTGTATGTGGGAGCGAGATGAATGGTAAAAACTCCATTTTTCTTCTGTCAGCTGAGATATACAAGCAAAAAAAGTATATCATTAAGCACCCGGAGTAATAACTGAGGCAAAAAAATTACAACATCACTGACTTGTCCCATGTCCAAAAGTCAGCTATGTCTTATGTCCGTACATTTTAATTTATATGTCCATCCTTTTTTTTTTTTACTTTTTTGTCCAAGACCAAGCTATGCATATAGTTGGTATATAGCTTACAATATTGCTCTGTTGTGTTATCAAATACAGCGGACAGCTGATCAGTGAATTGTTCTTTTATTGTCAATGAAAACAGTTTGTCATTTGAAAAACTGCTTTTATATATATATATATATATATATATATATATATATATATATATATATATATATATATATATAAAAAAATAACTGCTCTCTTGTTTTTTCTTTTAAATATAAAACGTTTCTATGAGAAGCAGAACTAACATCTGAGAGGAAAACCACACAAATAAACACTTCAAATATCGCTGCACAAAAAAGCAATGCATGCAGGAAATCACATGCAGGGTTCCCACACATTTTGACTAAAGGACTTCCATGACTTCTCTAGTCATTCATGATGACTAGGAACATTAACAGGTTTTCCATGACCGTGGGAACCCTGCATATGGATTTACAGTATGGGAAAGGAGAGCTTGCCATCGGTTAGTGGATAAAGGTGGATGTGGATGAGATAAAGGTTAGAGTTTAGATGAAAGAAGAATGAGATGAAAAGGTTTAGAGGTTTTTAATGATCTAAATTAATAATCTATGAGAAGAAAATTAGGAATCATTAAGAATCAGTGGGTGATGGGTGACTATCATGATTAGATTCAGTGAGTTTATCAATGGTTTCGTAGTTACCCGACGAACACTGTCCTCATCCGATTCTGAGTAATGTCTGTTGTAGAAGGGATGTCCCTAAACGATGATGTAAAAACCTACCATCACATATCTCATATCTCAGCCCAAAAATAATTACTGCTGCATTTCATGGTGCATTTAAGCACAGCACACAACAACAAGAAGTTTATAATGCACCTTAACAGAAAGGAAACTTTGCTTGGGGGAGTAACAAAGAAAACAAGCAAGAATAGATTCTAATCTGAATTTCTTATTTAAATACAGGTACAGTTGTAAATTCTTAGTTTAGTTTAAAATGTTCAGATTTAATGTTGACACCCTCAAAGAAATGGCTCAAGCATCAAAAACTTTCACTGTTTTTGTGCCAGATACAAATAATGATGTGATTAATATATAATATAAACATAATTTTAATATAATTTTTGAAAAGATTTTTAATTTGCATTGTCTAGCCAGTTTATAATCTGTACCTGACTGTGATGTTCAACTAAGTCTCCTTCACTGCGTTTCTCACTGGGGTAACCACTGTCTCCTCCATTCTCTGAGTCCTGCGAATGCAATTACAGTTCACAATACAAATTAGCATTGATGCTAAAATCAACTTAAATAACATCACTGAATTTTATGTCACACTTAATGGTGGATTTATATTCTTCTTCATAAACTGACCCTGTGATCTCCGTTAGCTCGATGTGCCTCATTCATTTCATTCATGAACGACCAGCCTGTAAACACACATAGATAGAAAGACTGAATAAAATGAATGTTCAATGGTGCAAAGACAAACAAAAATGCAGTGTGAAATCTGTATGCACCTGACATACAAGAACAAACTTTACTTTTCAGCTAGAATGTCCTGACTGCTGACAGGAGTGAGGATAAAATTCACAAATAAAATATGTCGAGGTTGGTTTCATTTGTCCATATGAATTGAAAAAATAAGAATAAATCCAATGTGTTTTAATTTAACAGAATATGTAGTACAAGCAATCAGGTTGCTATTGATATTAATTGCTTGAACACTTTTGTTAATGCTGTTTCCAATCATAGTATTAAATATGATACCAATATTTGATACAAAGCAACATGACAGTTTTCATATTTCAAACAAGTATATACTCCAGTATACAGCCTTATGCATGTAAGTTAGGATGTGTGTATTTATAATACTAATCAAAATAATAAAAGGGATTACCTAGGAACTTCAACACCAGCTAATTAATATTCATGAATTAAGCCATAGATACCATCCTCTAGGCAGGAACATAATTAAGCATTAGGGAAAACAAACCTTTAACACCATAGTTGCCTTTCTATGAGGAAATTTAAATTTAGATAAGTCACACTGCTGTAAACAAAGCAAAAATTATTTTTACAGCAGTTTTCTGTTATCCATATTGGTATCAAAATACAAAAAGGATGGTTCTCGATTTTTGCTTTATAAGTGTCAAACAACACACAAACCTTTAGGCATTTTGAATGTACAGAGAACATTCTGTCTAAAAATAGCCAAATGCATTGAATATTTATCTTTGTTTTCCCAATGAAAAGAACTGATCATTTTAGTAACATTACAACCAGTCAGTCAAAGGCCCACTTCATTTCTTGGCCAGCTGACAACAAGTGGAGGGACTTCTTGTACTTTATTGTACAAATATTTATATTTTAAAAAGTGTTTCCAGATGGTTGTAACATCCTGAAAGCTGACAGACCCTAGAAAAAGATTTATTCATTGTTTTGAACCCTAACCCTAACCCTAAGTAGGGGGAAACTGTAGCACACTGATATTACCATAGACAGTATGTGGAGGAGGAGATAGATAACTGTATTAATAACATTAACTAGATCTACTATGATACCAAAATGTATGATACCATTGTTGTACTGCTCACGACTTGATCTGACTTGGCCTTAAAGTGGCTTTGATATTACTTTGGTGGGCCACTCTGGTGCATTCACACATAGTACTGGGTTAGTCCAGTATTACCCAAGGGTGATCGGCCTGCAGAGATGCCCATACTAAGAGGAGAACAGGGAACCGAGTCTGTGTCACTGCTTTCATCAACCAAGGAAGTCTCAGAGAGCCGGGAGAGGAGAACAGGCATGTGGCCGAGAGAGGTCGTTCGGACCCTGGGCGAACCACAATGCTCTTCACATCCACGGAGGACAGTCTGAGCTGACTGCTGCTTAGAAAAAAGAATTTATTTAGAAAACCTGCAGAAATGAAAACATTGCAAGCAACAGTTTGTGAATGCAGGGCTAAGCGTGGCCTGATCAGGTCCAGTGATATTTTCACTGGCCACACCAAAAAACAAAACAAAACATTTATTTAAATTAACTATCAGAACCAAATTATAATAATATTTCAGAATAGTTTTTTTTTGTTGTTGTTAACCATGGAAAAATGGTGCATCAATATATCGGCAATAAATGTGCTGCAGCATGACATATTTTTGTAGGCCAAATCCCAGAAACGAGTTAGCATTTTAACACTTCCAGTTCCTACGTCCTGAAGTCAAATGGTTTTTTCAATGGGTTTTTAGGTAAATGGCTGAAATAAGATCTGTGGTTGACACAAGCTCAAGATATTTTCATGTTTTATTCTACAACATAGAATGCATTAGTAATACCCATTTTCAAAGTAATACAATATTTTTCTTGAAAAAGGTGGTTGCTAATAAGTGGCTAATTGGGACTACAGAGTTTGTCTGTATCATGCTGAACAGGTAAACTCATCTACTCTCACTAGTCCATCTTTACAGGCTCAATGTGTTTTTATAATGAAACCTATTCTAACTCAAACTTTCAGGGAAAAGTAAAGACTTTAAAAAATAAAGACAGAAAGAGTTGTTTGTAGCTTAATAATGGTGACATTTAAGTCATGCAAGTGTGGTGCAGTTCATCTATAGCCTGCATTTAGCATTCTACTTCTGCCTATTGTATTCAGACTGAAATTCATAAAGGTTAAGTTCATTTGTGAAGATTATTGTGATGAACAAAACAAAGAATCATAAACTTTCAATTTTTGCAATAATCCATAAATCTGATGGAAAACTCCTATTGGGTTTTTCTCTAGGAAACCAGGGTGATGCTAACTTCCGGGTTGGCCTACAAAATTACGTCATCTCTGATAGCAATGTCCCTATTTAGCAGCTCCATCAACTGGCCCAAATCTCTCACACTAGCCCCACCATCAAGCCCTGGTTAAAAGTACATAAGGATGATTTTTGATTATCCAATACAAACCAGCAATTTGTTGGTGCAGTTCAGTTGTGCAGATTCAGAAGGGGACAGGTCGAAGCGAGTGAGACTCATACTCCTACAGATCTTATTACACAGGTGAGAGTGGAAGAAAAGAGCCATGCCACGCACACCTGAATCACAAGCACACAGACAATCATTACAAATATTCCTCATGCATACATTAGTCAACTTTAAGACAAATCAAATTCTGAAATGAAATTCTGAAAAAGAATGCAGGATGTTGATAAATACCTAGGTTGCCATCTCCAAAGTCAGTCCCCTTCTCAGTGTGGATCTGAGGGTCTGTGTAAAGGTCCCCAACACCCTGAATGTCCACCACTATCAGCTGGTGTCCAGAGCGCTCAAATGTGAAATGACTGAATGCCTAAAGCCACAAAAACATAATTGCCAATAAATAATCACACATCATCTGACTGGGACACCAGATTCAGATTTGTTACATTACTTTGACAATGCACCTGGGGTGTAAGCCGGATGTTATCGTCCCTCACAAAACCAGAGTTGGAGTTGTACTTTGTGTACTTCCCCTCAATGTAGTGTTCCAGGTGAAATAAAGGGCTCCCAGGGCGACCAGTCATTTCCACAACACACATCTGCATGATGTCAACCTAATAATGATTGGATACATTAAATAAGTACACAATTCATATCTGGTGTGATTGTTCGAACCAGGTTTGAATGGTCAAACCTAGTTTACACCAAAATTGTCAATGTTTTATGCGCAAGCATCAAGCAACATCCACCAAAGTACCTGTTTAGGAGGCCTGTGGCGATTGAACTCCTCGCCCCATAATTTAGCCTCCATTTGTAACCTCACATCCTCAAAGTAAACATTTCTGTCCACGGTCTCCATGTATCTCTTGGCCACATAGTTTGAGGCCGATTTCCAGTTGCTGCTGTGGGAAAAGTTTGACAACTTCTTCCTGTGAACGAAAGGGAATAGAAAGCTACAGATCAACAAAAACCCATTTCAAAACACAAGATGAAAGAAGTAAAATTATTACTTGAATAATGGAAGATATACCACTAAGAAAGGGACGTACCAATTAAAAGAGATGCATTTTTAATAAAGTATAACAAATATTTTTAATACAATGTTGATAGGCTGGTTAATGTGGTGAATATAACTTCAGAAGTAAAAGATGTGTCAAGCAGTGTCAGTAATGTCAGTAAAGTAAACCCATTCTACACAACATTTTTCCTAATACTTTTAATATTATAAAGTGCAGTTTTTGACTTTTAATAAAAAAAATTACAACAAAAAAAGTGAAGAAAAACTTGACTACATTGACAAGAAATTGTACAATTTTGTTTAATAAACATTAAATATTCATTCTCATTAATATTTACCTAGTCCAGGGTTTATATGTTTAAACTGGTTTGACTTACGATCTAAAGCATTCCCTCATGGCTCCTTTTCCAAATGGCTGTGAAAGAAATATAAATAAATTAATTAAAAAATACATAAATAATCAGTATTAACACATTTATATTGGTGTTACTACCACAGAAAACAAGATACCTGAGAGGAAACCTTGATAAATATGTCATCTTTTGCCCATTCACCAGTAACCGCATTGTATCTAAAGAGCAAGAACACACGTTTACACTTCAGTCACTTTAAATATAGCTTTCTATTCCCTTTCATTCTCAGGAAGTAGTTATTAAACTACAGCAACTGGAAATCAGTCTCAAACTATGTGGCTACATGGAGATGTAAACATAACAAATGCAAATGCATTTTACCCTAAAAAATGTATCTTCTACATTATGAAGATAATATTCGCAGGAAATATACAACACTGATTATTGGTCTTCATTGGGACAGTTAATGAAAGAGTTAATAGAGCAAATACTGCACAATAGGCACAGTCCTTAAAGCAAACGCCCAATATTTACACAAGTAAGTGCTGGGGTTTTTTCCCATTGCCCAGAACACTGTGTACCATGTAGAGTAGACCAACCCATCAGACACAGTTGTTTAATGGCACACACAGACATTGGCTGGAATTCAAGGGATATTTTAGAGGTGTGAAGTTACATATGTTTAAAATTAGAGTCTTGAAACTGCGAGTGGACCCCTTGTGTTAGTATCCATCTGACATTATACTTTCAGTGTCTCTAATTTAACATGTGATGACATGTTCTGAAATCATCTGAGATTGATTTAGACTTGTGGTTTGTGGTAAAAACCCAAAACAGGAGGAAATCAAAATTCAGTGATGATAGGTCACAAGGGTCAATCTCATGTGCAGTGTTGAGGACTCACTAATTTAAAGTAGCGATGCTACAAATTGTACATTTTTCAGTAACATAAGAGTAGCTCAGGTGTTTTCAAAATAGTAAAGTGACATCCTAGTTTTTGGTGGATTTTGTGTTTCTTTGTTAATTTTTTCAAAAGTGGTTGTTCATTTAATTAGATAATTCATCCAAAAATGAAATTCTGTCATCAATTAGGCTACTCACGCTCAAGTTGCTCTAATCCAAACCCATAAGACTTTCGTTCATCTTTGAACCATGAATTAAGATATTTTTAGTAAACATAAGCTCAAAAGTGCTTGCTTGACGTGCGAGAACCAATGGGGTTTGTTCTTGCGTATCACGCAAGCATGTTTGAGCCTAAGTAAGAACCAATGAGGTTTCTTCTCACACATCAAGTAAGTACAGTTGAGCTTCTGTTTACCATATTTGATGCTTCTTGTATATGCACTGATCAAAATTTATACGTGAATAAATGGCTAAATTTAATCTGTTCATCATATAAAGTAGTATTTTCACCATTCAGCTATTTACACTACTTTTCCAAAAGAATAGCTTGGACTAGCTTGTAGCTTGGCTCTCTAAAGATTCAAATTAGCTTCTCCAACACCGCTCATGTGTTGCCTCCTGCTGGATTCAAACCTGTTTATTCCCTGAACAGTAGGTTAACAATTTTAAAAGCTTCATATTCACTCACCTGTATCGAGTGCAGCGCTCCGTCTCGATTTCCTCCAGATGGAACTCGGCCCAAGGATCTGGCATGGCTTTGGCTTTCTCAATAGCATGTTTCCAAGTTGCCTGAGCAAGAGAAATTGAAGTTGTTTGAAAAACTTTCACATCTGTTTGTATGGGTTGATAAACTGAAGTTGGACGATCCACCCTATATTTTAGGGCAGTGTTCAAGCACAAAACTATGGTTGGGAAAAGAAGGAAGGTACTGAAGGAAAAGGGGTATGCTAGAATAACAGTCATAGAGGAATAAAAGGACAAAGAAAAGTCTGAATCAATGCTGAAAATGTTCAGTAGACATCAGGTTAAGGATCTCAGTTTAAAAAATTTAAGAAATATCATCAGAAAATGATTATCAAGACATCCAGTTCCCTTCAGAAATCAGAATTGGAACAAGAATTGTTACATTCCTTGATTCCCGTTTACTGAAAAAAAGTGTTTCGAAAAAAAGGCTGAATTTCTCAGAATTGCGACTTTATTTCTCATAATTGCGAGAAAAAAAGGCAGAATTGTGAGATATAAACTCATAATTCTGAGAAAAAAAATAAGAATTGTGAGTTTATATCTCGCAGTTCTGACTTTATTTCTCAGATTTGCGAGTTTATTTATCAGAATTATGACTTTTTAACTCGCAATTGCGAGTTTATATCATGCAATTCTTGGAAAAAAAGTCAGAATTGCGAGTTTGTATCACGCAATTATGAGAAAAAAAGTCAGAACTGTGAGATAAAAAGTCGCAATAACCTTTTTTTTTTTTTTATTCAGTGGCGGAAACGGGCTTCCATAGAACTTTGTGCTTTGCAAATTCTGAATAAAAGCTGTATGAGATCTAGCTTACTGTACTACTATACTGTAGTAAAAGTCTCCTCGTGATCCAAGTGTCATCAGTGAAGTAAACCTGACTGCGGCAGACCCGACATGATATCTACAAATAACATAGATCCTGTGGCCAAGTACATTCAAAACATTATTTATTTCCTTTCGAAAGGTCAGTGAGACAGTGAGTACAAATACATACGTCAGACACTAGGAAAATGTGGGCTCCTCTTTACAGGGAACCCCTGAAGTACGGAAACATTACCCATGTGTCACAAGACAGCTTGACATAGGCTTTTATAAGCCATAGGCATCTACTGTATATTAACTCATGATATCTATATAGGCATATATATAAAAACAACAATTAAAATAAAAAATGATAACACCTACAGTATATTGACATTAGGCATGAACAGTATTTGTTTTTAAATAGCAACATTCTGATATTTTAAGTTGATACTTTTTTCTATTGAAATATAGAAGTCTTTTACTATGCTAGATTAAATGAGCACTAAAAAGTAGCATCTTCTATGCTATACATTATAACAGTTTTTAAAAAATAAAATACAT
This sequence comes from Onychostoma macrolepis, assembly GCF_012432095.1. NCBI lineage: Eukaryota > Metazoa > Chordata > Actinopteri > Cypriniformes > Cyprinidae > Onychostoma > Onychostoma macrolepis. The sequence goes on from NC_081166.1 coordinate 23,977,403, forward strand.
GCACAGATTAATTTTTTAACATACACTTAGAAAATAAAAAGTAAGCTGTACTGTATTTACAATATTAGCCATTATATTAACCATAACATATGAAATATTATTTATACATACATTCTTTGCATGGTTCAGATGGTTCTTGGTTCTATGGTTCTTTTTACAGTGAGCAAATGTAGAAGGAGTGAAAGGGAAAATAAGGTGATAGGAGAAACATGAAAAGAGCATGCATTGCAGGCTAGATGCCATAATGACACAGGGTAAAATGGATTAATAAAATCTGGGAAAGAAAACGTAAAGGTGAAGGGCAGAAATTGAAACTTTTATTAAACATACCCGGCCTTTCTCAGTTAAAGAGCCAAACCTGACAGTGTGCCCATCCTGCTCGGTTTCATTTTCATTCTAAATTGGAGGAATAGACAAACCCACTTGTTTAAACACAAAAATATTAGTAAAAACACTTGCCTTATTTACAGAAAGATTTACAGTACATGAGGTTAAGGAAGTCACATCATGAGAGCTTGAGAGAGCTCCATATATGGAAGTGAGTGTATTACAGAGATGGAGGAAAACAATTTTTGCATACTGTACATTAGTTGACTGCTTCTTCTGGTAACAACACAAAAAGCTTTGTAGTTAAGAAAAACCATTTGTTCACTAGTTCTCTGTGGTAAAGGCAATCTATTTTACCATTACAGAGAGGTCACTGTCTAAGAACAAGATAAAGACATGCTTGGATTACCACCAAAATACGATCATGAAACGGATAGTTCCAGTTCTGGATATTAATACAGCATTACAGTCATGCTAAAATACACAATATATGTATCTATGACGTGGAATGTAGCTATTGTTATAGCATGATATAGTAGCTACTGTAATAGTATGAAATATGTATGTCAAACATTGTGCATTATGTTTAAATCGCTAGTATGCCACATGACTATATTAATAATGTGTAATTCAAAAATAAAAACAGCTATTATACATGTCTATGTAAGTTGTGTCAGAAGCATTTACTACTCTTGCATTGTGGCATAAAGTTGCTGTATACTGCACGTTTTTGCAAAAATGTTATGCAAGTGCCATATACTCAAAAAATTCTGATACTGCACACAATAAACATTGGACAAATAGAGGTATGCTGGTCCAAAAATAACATTTGTTTACATGCCAAGGACTACATTTATCTAGGAAGAGGCTACTTAATGTAGCTGCATAATACACTAACGTTTTAATGAAAGTTTGTGCCCTTAATATTTTTTATTATGTAGTAAAAGTTTTAGAAAAGCAATAAGGCACTCAAAGTCATGCTGTATTGGATATATGACTATATTCAAAATTTAGCACAACCTCTTGTACCGTATTACTGCTTATTACAGTAAAGTGTAGATTAACTGGGGAAAGACTCACCCTGTATGTGAAGGAGTTTTTGGGCAATGAATTCGAAAGCTGCTGGTTGCGAACGACGTCCTTTGGATAGTCAAAGAAGCCTCTGGTTGGACTTATGAGGTCGTCAGTGATGGGGCAGATACGGAGGTCATCTTCTTCATCATCTTCTTCATCATCATCACTTGCATTGGAATCTTGGAAAGCCACTCTGCTCTTAGCACATCCATTCCTAGGTCCATCCCGAGGACTTCCCACCTCCTCCATATTAAACATGAGCTCCTCCTCAGCCATGACGTCCCACTGTGTTGTGCACCAAAACTACAAACAAGCACAATGAGAATAAGTGTCAAATACTGCTACATCAGCAAATGCATTGTAAGAAAAAAAAATGCAAACAGATTTTGTTTTAGACGAACTGTGAACGAATGATCAAGAACATGTTGATCAAATGTGAAGGTATTCGCTATAATGTCAGTCCGAGATAAACCTGTTCCTGTTCATGCATTCCACTGACCCGTCAAATAGTTGTGCCAAATATACTCAAAACATCAGTTTGCGATGGCAAAATCATTCTACTTTAATACATTCAAGCTACAACGTCATTAATTTTGAGCTTAAATTTACATTTACAATTATTTCATGTAATTTGTTGCATGATTACTCAAAACAAAAGCATAACATAACAGCTCAAAAGGTGGTAACAGTACATACCACAAGAAAGAATAATCAAAAGTGCATGTCACATACCTTATGTTCGAATGAATAACGCTGCTAGAATGAAGACATAAGGAAAGCAGGAGACAGACACTCTCTCTTATCTCGAATCGCCTTCACACCCTTTCTAAAAAGGAAGCCGATTCAATAATGTATAGCAGATCTGAACGGAAGTTTCAGCTGCGGCTGTGTCTCAAGCACACTGGACAGTGACAGGTTTACTGTGCCTCTGCAGAAATGTGTATTACGTGTCCTGGCGTGCGAGCCAATGTTCCCTTGTGTTGATTCCTCCAACCTCGCATTACTCAGGACAACGTCAAAGCTGCATATATTCAGCCCTCTAGTGGGCGTTATCAACAACACATTCATGTACTTACAGTTCATTCCATTTCAGAGAAATATTAGGTCTGAATAATATCTGAATATATAAAAGTAAACAAATATATAATATCGACAATACACAAAACAGAGATTTGCATAAAGAATAAAACGTCAAATTATTATTCAAAGGCAGCCATGCCATAGTCAATCACATGATCTTTTATGGGGGAGCTCATGTTGTTATCGATCTCAGCGGAATATCACGAATTCTACTAAGGCGAGGGCACGGCTCATGAATATTAAATTATTCGTAATAACGTTTCTTGATTCCGAAATCAAATCAAGTGATCGCATTAGGTGAACGTCAAGTAACGTAATTAATATTCATGAGAGGACCCTTGGCCATAGTAGAACCGCATGTTCTGGGGGGCAGGGCAGGACTCCACACTGGTGAGGACTAGCTGCACGTAGCCACTGTGAAAAAGAACAGACCTGCCCATCCAGCGCCTAGTGGCTTGCATGCAAACCGAGCGGATGTTTTCGTGTTTTTGGTATTCATTTTATTCCTAGTGTCAGCATCATCAAATGTGACGCTTACAGTTGTTCCGAGACGTTTTGTTTCTAACGATCCAGTTTTATGAAACGTATGACACTTGCAGCGTGTGTAAAATAAATAAATAAATGAGCTGAGATTGTTTAGAGCGAACTCGTCCTGTCTAATAACATTTGTATCAAACTGCTTTTGTTCATTGTAAGTCGCTATGATTTTGAAATATGTAACTTGAGCAACATAATGCAATTTGAACTTTTAAGTATTTACGTTTTCTCACTTTTATTTAGCTAATGTGTTACCTGTGTAGTCTCATGGTAGCGTGGCCGAGTGGTCTAAGGCGCTGGATTTAGGCTCCAGTCATTTCGATGGCGTGGGTTCGAATCCCACCGCTGCCAAACTATTTTTCCTGAACGCGGAAGTCTCGCCCGATGGGAACGATTGCTTTACATTTCCGGTTTCTGGTGTTTGTAGTCAAATTAACGTATTTTCCGAGCCGATAACATTATGTTGCGTTCACGCCATCTCGTAATTACCGTAAGTGCGAGATGACAACACGTGACGTTCAACTCGGTACTGTTCACGTCCTCGAACTGGGGATTATCCGTTTCTATAGACGGTTTCATCGGGCGCACGCGCCTGGTCCTAAATTAACTTCCGGTGTGTGTTTGTTTATAGGTCTGGCTACAAACGCAGTTAAAGTTAAAGTGATGAGTAATGAAGTTGGGCTGTGGGTTTTATTTCCCATACAGTTATTTATTTCTGGCGACCTGCCACGATATCAAAACTGACCGATTTTCCGAAAGACTTTGTTGAATAAACACACACTGCAAGTTTAAAAATCAAAACAAGGCGCTGGTGTTTTTATATCACTGTATTTCTGAAGGAAGACTGTCTTTAGAAAAAATTCGATGTCATTTTCATTTCATCTTGCATGTTATATGCTATGATTTATCATTTGGGTAGTTGTTTTGAGAGTTTGATTTATTATTTGATCTTTTTAGACATTTTAATTTTGTTAGGAAAAAACGTCCATAATATGCCTGATAAAGCAGCGTTTGTGAGCGGAGCTCTGCTTTGTGTAGTGTTATCAGGGAAACCTCTCTTTCTCCCGCTTTAAAGCACCTCCTGCTGGCAGTGAATGAATTTGCATTTTCAATAAATCAGTTACGCAGCAAAAATATTTTGCTTATCAAAAATAATCTACTCAAGAGGGACTCAAGCTGTTGATTAGATTTGGAAGTCTACCGGAAGTTAAGTTAGGGCCACAAAAGCGCGCATGCGCAGTAACGTTTGTTTATGTTGTTGCCGTTGAAACCGTCTATACTCACAACCGGCGCAACGTCATAGAATGTCTCTGAACAGGTTCACGCCCACTTTTGGGGAAAACAAACCGCCATACAGCATCGGATCGAGGAAGTGGACTAACCTTACAACATGCCAAAGAGTTGTTGTGTGGTTGGGTGCACCAATAATGTTTGTAAAAACCCAAATTTAGCCCAGGCTACCTGCCACCATCATCCATATCTTGCTGTTATAGAAATATTATGTATTACGGATGATGCTATCGAAAGCGAAGCCAGGCTAGTTGTATGGCTGGACAGAAAAGTGCACTCAGTACTCTAAATATAAGGACATAATATATACATTTAAAGATGTTTACTTTCAAATGAAGTAAAATCATTCACTGGTTTACCTGGTGATTAGATTAGGTACGAGTAAATGTCCGGCAAGACACCTCTGGCCACTGGGTGGGGTTGTTACACCAATTTGACGCTGGGATAATGAGTTTTTAAATTGACCAAATTAAGTTTATGGATGTATCTTTCACGCTCTATGGCAGGCAGGGTGGACATATAATTACTTGACATGATTAATCCTAGTGATTACTTAAGTTATTCACGTCTGTCGGCTGTGTATGGACTTTGCTTTTTGCCGCTATTTTGTATTGAAGCCTATGGGAAGTCTAGTTTGTTTTCCCCCAAAAAGGGGCGGTAACGAAATTGACAGTTAAGTTCCCGGATGTGCCGGTAGTGCGTATAGCGACAGGCAATAAAATGAACCCGCGACCGCGTAAAAATTTTATTAGCAGCTGTAAATCACATAACATTACATTTGTATGCTACTGTTAAATATTGCAGAACACAGAAACCGTGTCAGGCAAAAAATAATTACAAACCGTGTGTTTGTTAGTTTGTTGTTATTAATGACGGCGATAAATATTGCTAACCTAAACAAACAACAACAAAATAATAACAACAGTATGAACACTTACATAATGTTTTTATATATTATATATATATATATATAGTATAGCCAAAGTCTCTTTAAGACTGTAAGGGTATTCTATAGTCTTTGGTATAGCTTTCTTTGAAAGCGCCGCCATTTTTCGCTGGTTCAGCGTGAGCATAGATATATATTATATTAATATACGTAGACGCCTCATAGACTGACGCTGCCTATTGGAGCTGACGTATCAGCTCGGCCGCCATCTTGGATGGGTCCCCAATGCACATTTATTTCTACTGAGGAAGGTGTATCCCCAACTACAATAATCATAACTCCCCGAATTTTTACCGGATTTTCACACGGTTTGATTTGTTACAAACGGCACAGATTTAGTTATGATACAGGACGCTGTCACACATTGAAAAATACGTGCTAAAAGACTTTGTATTATGCTCTTTAACAAAGACATATAGTAGGCTATGGCATATTGATAACTGTATAAATGAATTAATTTTATATTTTAATAAAGAAACAAGTTTGATTGTTCATTTGAATTTATTTCTCTCACTCACACACACACACGCTCACACGACCCTTCTGTAACACATATACATACAAGCTCCCATATATACTGTACCAGCTCAGTACATTTTTTTTAAAGGCCTGGAAAAGTAAGCGTTATAATTCCAGGTCATTCAGCATCACACACTAAGCCGATGCCGACAAACTAGTGGCGACGAAAGCAGACTGCAGGGTCGGCGCACGTCGGCAGCATCCGGGTCCAGAGTTGCCTTGACACACCAAGCCGACGTTGGACACCCGACGGCCAAGTAGCACGTCGGTTCTGCGCCTTTCTCGCGCACTGGTTCGCCAGCTGAACAGCCAATCAGAACGATCCTATGGCCCTACTGACCGACTAGCTGTTGTGTTTAGATAGGACTCAATAACCACACCGTGTAGCTTCGTTTATGCGTTTTACTGAATTACCGCAAACCTTACATTTTACGACCATTACCGTCAATCACTTGCCGTAAGCCTTAAAGGCACCATAACCTGTCACTCGCAGTGCATAACATAACAGAGTCCAACAGGACACAATCCTGAACGTTTTCAGACATAACACTAGCTCCGACGCCGATGCAAACATGTCGAATCGGCCCGAAAATAAGCTGACGAGGACCAACTTCAGCCGACGGCGCAGAACACACTGAGAAAACTTAGTCGACCGACGAACAAAAACTGCCCAATGGCCGACCGTCGGCTTTACACTACCCTGCCAGGCTTGCAACTGGGGCTGGGGAGCTAAAACCCTTGAAAAAGAACTGTTTTGCACAGCTTCTTGCGTATGCTGGCACTCTGTAACTCCAGGGTAGTTAATTTTGCGATGTGGTGCAGCCTTATTTTGTGAAATACAGACACCACAAATGATGGTTCTCAATTCCGAATTGGGTTTCTGCAATGTGCTCCCCGAGTAAGAACACATCCTCTGAACCAATCTCCGCCCGAACGAAACGGTTGACGAAGGACACACTGACACCTTGTTCTTTTGAGTTTTGTCGAATCACACGCTCTGCTGCTCTGACCACCTTCACTGATGAATCAGGTAATCCCACGCGATCTGGTATCAATACTGCGCCGGTTATTGCAACCGTAAACTGCACAAAATACGGGCATAGCTGCTGGTCTCCGTTGACTCTAGTGCTAGCGTAGAGTGAGGAGACCCAACCAATATGGCGGCGACGCTGGATTACGTTCCAGCCCGTCATGAGGCGTCTAGTATATTATTTCTATGCAGCGTGAGGTGCAGCGGTCACGTGGTGCAAGCCGTAGCTCTCTGAAAACTCCCAGTTTACAAGTTGTAATTACGACTTCTATGAGGACTTGAACGATTTTTACAAGTTGGTATCTCCTAATTACCGTTATTACAATATGGCGTGAACGCACCTATGAACCAATGAAAATGGTTTTAAAAAGCACATGGAGCCATGGTTTCATCACAAGAGCACACATTATTTTTATATTATCTACCCTGAAAAAGTTTCAGTTTAATTAATTTAGTCGATCTTTTTTTTATGAGTCGTCTTTGTGCTCTTGGAGTAATTTTGGTAGGCCGGCCACTCCTGGGAAGGTTCACCACTGTTCCAAGTTTTCTCCATTTGTGGATAATGGCTCTGACCATGGTTTGCTGGAGTCCCAAAGCCTTAGAAATGGCTTTATAACCCTTTCCAGACTGATACATGTAATGTCTGATAAAGCAGCGTTTGTGAGTGGAGCTCTGCTTTGTGTACAGCGGTTACCGGGGAAACCTCACTCTCTACTCCAACAGCGCCTCCCGCTGGCAGATAATTAATTTGCATATGCTGCCACAAATAGTGCAACTCTGTGGAACTGGTATAAATAAATTAAACTGTATAACAGTTTCACTGCAATTCACGTTATAACGTTAGAATTAAATGACTTATCTGTACAATGCATTATTTTTAAGCTGTTGTTGACATCCTATCTAAAACGTGATTTAGCCAATAAAGTTACTACTTTAATATGTCGTTTTTTGGAAGGCGGGCCTTCATCAAACCCGGAACTAATCGAGCAGTTTGTGCCAGGCTGGGAAGAAAGGTATTGTAATAATGTAAATTATGTGAAAAATAATGCGATTTTCGAACCACCAAGCATGAGAGCATGTTCTAGTACACCCCCTAAACAAAATCAAGACTTTGTAAAAGAGCATAATAGGACTCCTTTAAGATATAGACTGTCATAGACTATGATAAACTGCGTACGCTCTTTTGTATCAGCCACGACACAAGCATACATATTCTACGCGTATTTACGCTTGGATTTGAACGAAAATAGCGTATTCTTGTGTTTTTTTTACAGTCTATGGTTGCGGCTTATACAGAAGAGCGTACGCAGTTCAGTAATATCCAAAATGGCGCTACGGTGACGCGGAGAGACAGAGAGGAGACGAATTGTTGAAAAACAAGTCGTTATTTTTATTTTCTTTGCGTACAAAAAGTATTCTCGTATCATAAAATTCAGATTGAACCACTGATGGCAGATGGACTATCCTGACGATGCTTTTCATACTTTTCTGGGCCTTGACAGTGGTAATTACTTGGCAGTCAATGGGACAGTCACAAGCCTCCCGGTTTTCATCAAAAATAATGAGTGACAGCTTTTCAGTCTTTCAGGGAGCGCTCTTTGCATGCTTTCCTATACCCAGATAGCAAATAGTAATTGAAACTATAAATTTGAATAAAAGTTTTGTTTTCATGCTGCTAAGATAATGTGGCATACATGCTACAAAGTTTCGGGAGTGACATTTGCACATAAATGGGGGATTCTCTGACACAAAGACTGACATGGTGATAATCATAACATTGGTGGCCGAGAGAACTCAACGCGGTGCAAATAGAAAAAACACCTGCAAATTAAGAAAACAACTTCATCAATTTGACAACACACGCGCTGCAAATGCTCACAACACAAACAAATAAAGAAACGCACTGCAAATAGAAAAAAGATCTGCAGAGATAATCTGGAATATCCAAGATAAAGTTTGGAAAACACGATTGTGATCTAACCACAGAGCTTACTATCTCTGAGTTATAGGTGGTCACAACAGAGTCTTTGATCTCCAGAAGTAACTGGCGATCATAGACCGGAGGGGAGGTAACAGTTCGACACAGATAGAAAAACGGAGACAACACAAAGTAGTAGGCGGCATGCCATGTACACCGGCGCCATCTTGACTCAATCCGATGGACCAATGGCGTGTGAGAAGGTGAGATCTACAGAGAATGATCAAAGCAAAAATACGCACACGTGTTTGTTTGTTTGTTCGTTCGACACCACACCACACGGTTACCTTTTTTGTTCAAATCAAAGCGTAAATAAACGTAGAAAACGTATCTGTGTGGAAACAGCATACGCAGTTTGCGTTCAGTAGATACTATCCAAAATGGCGTTATGGTGACGTGGAGGAGACAAATTGTTGAATAAAGTCATTATTTTTGTTTTTTCTTTGCGTACAAAAAGTATTCTCGTCGCTTCATACAATTCAGATTGAACCACTGAAGGCAGATGAACTATTTTGACAATGTCTTTCATACTTTTCTGGGCCTTGACAGTAGGGATGCACCGAATGTTCGGCAACCGAATAAGCGAAAAGACCGAATAAATTGTACCGAACAATGACGTGACGTGTTCAAATAGAGGCGCGCACTAATGCAGCAAACACGTCTGCAGTGTGAAAGTACTTAAAACTGTCAGAGAAAGACGCAAAAATCATTCCAAGCACGAAGCACCGACAGTTAGATGCTTAGCGCTGAATCTCATGTCTCCGATGAAAAGAGGAAGAGGTGGTTGATGCTGGTTACTATGATGATTGAAATCGCGAAATGGCCTCAAATGATTAGTAAATAAACTGCAGAATGTTATGTTTTCTAATACACGCAGGGATTGCATGTATTCAAACAGCGCTGCATGAGCTCGCGGCGCCAGGGTTCAAAGTCGAAAGCGCGAGGAACATCTGCGCTAAAACACTGTTACTCCTCATTTACTCAGTAACATTTTTTTTTTCTTTAAAGACACGTGACAATGTGATAAGTGCGACAAAAATCTTCCCAAAATCATAATGAGAATCATTTAAATATCTGCATGCTGTTGTCAACAAAAAGCACTTCTAAGATCTTCCTGCGGGTTTCTGCCAAAATAAAGTCTAAGAAAAAGCAACAACTCCATCAACATTCATAAATGTTAGTATTGTAATTTTACTGTTGTTCTGTAAAATAAAATAAAAAAAATAAGACAATAATAATGATAATAATAATTACCCTACAACCGCTCTATACATTTATTATAACATTCACAATTCACAAGTGTTCAAATTGGGATCTGTAATATGTTTTAAAAGAATTCTCTTCTGCTCAGCAAGGCTGCATTTATTTGTACAGTAAAAAATACATGCCTGATTCAAGAAGGGGGTCTCAAAAATGGCCAAAACAATATTATTTTAGTAACTTATTAAATTTAAGTTAAATTGTGCTTTGTTGGTATAATGTCTGATAGAATGTTAAAAAATGTTCAGTGTTAAGTAAATATTTTTAAATTGTTTTGTAATTGATTTTTGTTTTATTTGAAAAGCAGGACAAAACAGTAAAAAGCACATTTTGGCTATTTAATTTATACAGTGGTGAAAAAAATAGGGCTACGTTGGGGAAAAAAATGCGAAAAACCATGTTCGGTATTCGGCCTTCTGCCTTCTGCCCAGTGTTTCATTTTGTTCGGCTTCGGCCAAGAATTTTCATTTCGGTGCCCTACTTGACAGTGTTATTTACTTGCAGTCAATGGGACAGTCACAAGCCTCCGGTTTTCATCCAAAATATCTTAAATTGTGTTCTGAAGATGAACAAAGCTTTTATGGGTTTGGAACGACATGGGGTAAGTGATTAATGACAAAATTTTCATTTTGGGGTGGAGTAACCCTTTAAGTGAATGTAAACTGGTGGGAGAATATTGGATGTGTGTACCAGTATATTGAATCCGTGCAGTCAGTTTTATAGGCAGTGTTAATTTCGTTGACGAATAATTTTCGTCATAATTTTCGTCAACGACATTTTTTCACAGACGAAAACGTGACGGTAACAAAATAAAAACTCTTTTTGAATGACAAAAATAATGAAAATATATTGACATTTTCATCAATGAATAAAAATGAGACAAGTATGTTAGGGAGGGACAATTAGGAAGAGATCCAGTCAGAACGAATCCCTGCGTGGAAGAGGGTAGATGCACACATTTGAACTGCAACATACACTTGCTGCACATCTCATAAAACATAAAAAAATGTCAGCGTCTGGACATCTTAAGTCAGGGGTGTCCAAACTGGTCCTAGAGGGCCGCTGTCCTGCTAACAGAGTTTAGCATCAACCAGGCAGCTCCAAAACACCTGCATGGAAGTTTCTGGTATGCCTAGTTAGACCTTGATTAGCTAGTTCAGGTGTGTTTAATTGGGGTTGGAGCTAAACCAGAGATTGTCTTATGCTGCCTTCACGTGCTATCGGAATTATCGTAAATACGAGTTTCCTAATCGGAAATTGGACGTGACGGCCTCTCAAGTCGTATTTACTACTGGGAAATTCGGAAATAATTTTGATACTCGAGTTTCGAGTTGAGCGGGTCATAAACTTTAAACATGGTAGAGGGGACAACCATTGCTGCTGTCAATACTGTTCTCACAACAACTACATCCCTTTGTCTTGTCGCTAAAGTAGTGTATTTACAGGCTAGATATGAATGATCATGCGAAGCATATTGTATGTTTTATAAGCAGTGAAATAAGCATGTATTTGGCGAAATTCCAGAATTGTCAGCAAACTGCATGTATAGCACGGTGAATGTTTCTAAGCTGAAAAGCAGAAAATTGCGCTTCATTTCAGATCTGTTTTTCACTCCGGACATGAGAGCAGATAGTCCGTCACACAGCAAGCGTTCTCCTTTCTAATGTGTTTTTAACTGTATAATGGAAATTTTAACTTTATACCTCCACTATTACCCAGTCTCTACTGTAGTGTCGGTGTCCCCAAATCACAGAACCGTTGCCGACATCATCACGTTCACGTTCTGACGACCCGACCTCTGGACGTGATGACGTAGACGCAAAGTAATCGGTTTAAAGTGTTTACATGGCAGGATTTTAATTTTGTTCGGTTTATAGAAAGGTTTATCCCACCCCTCTCAAACCGATTACAATTTCATTCGGTTTGGGCATTTTTATTCCGATTGAGGTGTTTATATGGAGCATTTTCATTCGGATTGGACTTTTAAACCGATTACAGTGGTCCATGTAAACGCACCTACTGACACCTTGTTCTTTTGAGTTTTGTCGAATCACACGCTCTGCTGCTCTGACCACCTTCACTGATGAATCAGGTAATCCCACGCGATCTGGTATCAATACTGCGCCGGTTATTGCAACCGTAAACTGCACAAAATACGGGCATAGCTGCTCGTCTCCGTTGACTCTAGTGCTAGCATAGAGTGAGGAGACCCAACCAATATGGCGGCGACGCTGGATTACGTTCCAGCACGTCATGAGGCGTCTAGTATATTATTTCTATGCAGCGTGAGGTGCAGCGGTCACGTGGTGCAAGCCGTAGCTCTCTGAAAACTCCCAGTTTACAAGTTGTAATTACGACTTCTATGAGGACTTGAGCGATTTTACAAGTTGGTATCTCCTAATTACCGTTATTACAATATGGCGTGAACGCACCTATGAACCAATGAAAATGGTTTTAAAAGCACATGGAGCCATGGTTTCATCACAAGAGCACACATTATTTTTATATTATCTACCCTGAAAAGTTTCAGTTTAATTAATTTAGTCGATCTTTTTTTTATGAGTCGTCTTTGTGCTCTTGGAGTAATTTTGGTAGGCCGGCCACTCCTGGGAAGGTTCACCACTGTTCCAAGTTTTCTCCATTTGTGGATAATGGCTCTGACCATGGTTTGCTGGAGTCCCAAAGCCTTAGAAATGGCTTTATAACCCTTTCCAGACTGATACATGTAATGTCTGATAAAGCAGCATTTGTGAGCTGAGCTCTGCTTTGTGTACAGCGGTTACCGGGGAAACCTCACTCTCTACTCCAACAGCGCCTCCCGCTGGCAGATAATTAATTTGCATATGCCGCCACAAATAGTGCAACTCTGTGGAACTGGTATAAATAAATTAAACTGTATAAGTTTCACTGCAATTCACCTTATAACGTTAGAATTAAAGAACAATAAACATAATACATATTACCATTGCACTTATCTGTACAATGCAGTTATTTTTAAGCTGTTGTTGACATCCTATCAAAAACGTGATTTAGCCAATAAAGTTACTACTTTAATATGTCTTGCAATATCCGTGATCCTCTTGTTCAATATTCATGGGGTCTGAATTGATAGCAATATTGAAGAGATTGCCAAAACAGCAATCACAACGCAACCAATCACAACACATTTCGTTTTTTGGAAGGCGGGCCTTCATCAAACCCGGAACTAATCGAGCCGTTTGTGCCAGGCTGGGAAGAAAGGTATTGTAATAATGTAAATTATGTGAAAAATAATGCGATTTTCGAACCACCAAGCATGAGAGCATGTTCTAGTACACCCCCTAAAGAAAAAAAATGGGACAGTCACAAGCCTCCCGGTTTTCGTCTAAAATAATGAGTGACAGCTTTTCAGTCTTTCAGGGAGCGCTCTTTGCATGCTTTCCTATATAGTCCATTCAAATTTGAATAAAAGTTTTGTTTTCATGCTGCTAAGATAATGTGGCATACATGCTACAAAGTTTCGGGAGTGACATTTGCACATAAATGGGGGATTCTCTGACACAAAGACTGACATGGTGATAATCATAACATTGGTGGCCGAGAGAACTCAACGCGGTGCAAATAGAAAAAACACCTGCAAATTAAGAAAACAACTTCATCAATTTGACAACACACGCGCTGCAAATGCTCACAACACAAACAAATAAAGAAACGCACTGCAAATAGAAAAAAGATCTGCAGAGATAATCTGGAATATCCAAGATAAAGTTTGGAAAACACGATTGTGATCTAACCACAGAGCTTACTAACTCTGAGTTATAGGTGGTCACAACAGAGTCTTTGATCTCCAGAAGTAACTGGCGATCATAGACCGGAGGGGGGTAACAGTTCGACACAGATAGAAAAACGGAGACAACACAAAGTAGTAGACGGCATGCCACGTACACCGGCGCCATCTTGACTCAATCCGATGGACCAATGGCGTGTGAGAAGGTGAGATCTACAGAGAATGATCAAAGCAAAAATACGCACACGTGTTTGTTTGTTCGTTCGACACCACACCACACGGTTACATTTTTTGTTCAAATCAAAGCGTAAATAAACGTAGAAAACGTATCTGTGTGGAAACAGCATACGCAGTTTGCGTTCAGTGGATTTCACTAATTCCATTCAAAAAGTGAAACTTGTATATTATATTCATTCATTACACACAGACTGATATATTTCAAATGTTTATTTCTTTTAGTTTTGATGATTAGAGCTTACAGCTCATGAAAGTCAAAAATCAGTATCTCAAAATATTAGAATATTACTTAAGACCAATACAAAGAAAGGATTTTTAGAAATCTTGGCCAACTGAAAAGTATGAAAATGAAAAGTATGAGCATGTACAGCACTCAATACTTAGTTGGGGCTCCTTTGCCTGAATTACTGCAGCAATGCGGCGTGGCATGGAGTCGATCAGTCTGTGGCACTGCTCAGGTGTTATGAGAGCCCAGGTTGCTCTGATAGTGGCCTTCAGCTCATCTGCATTGTTGGGTCTGGTGTCTCTCATCTTCCTTCTTGACAATACCCCATAGATTCTCTATGGGGTTCAGGTCAGGCGAGTTTGCTGGCCAATCAAGCACAGTAACACTATGGTCATTGAACCAGCTTTTGGTACCTTTGGCAGTGTGGGCAGGTGCCAAGTCCTGCTGGAAAATGAAATCAGCATCTCCATAAAGCTTGTCAACAGAAGGAAGCATGAAGTGCTCTAAAATTTCCTGGTAGATGGCTGCGTTGACTGTGGACTTCAGAAAACACAGTGGACCAACACCAGCAGATGACATGGCAGCCCAAATCATCACTGACTGTGGAAACTTCACACTGGACTTCAAGCAACATGGATTCTGTGCCTCCACTCTTCCTTCAGACTCTGGGACCTTGATTTCCAAATGAAATGTAAAATTTACTTTCATCTGAAAAGAGGACTTTGGACCACTGAGCAACAGTCCAGTTCTTTTTCTCCACAGCCCAGGTAAGATGCTTCTGACGTTGTCTCTGGTTCAGAAGTGGCTTGGTAGCCCTTTTCCTGAAGACGCCTGAGCGTGGTGACTCTTGATGCACTGACTCCAGCTTCAGTTCACTCCTTGTGAAGCTCTCACAAGTGTTTGAACCGGCTTTGCTTGACTGTATTCTCAAGCTTGCGGTCATCCCTGTTGCTTGTGCACCTTTTCCTACCCAAATTCTTCCTTCCAGTCAACTTTGCATTTAATATGCTTTGATACAGCACTCTGTAAACAGCCACACCTTTCAGTAATGACCTTCTGTGACTTACCCTCTTTGTGGAGGGTGTCAATGTTCGTCTTCTGAATCATTGCCAAGTCAGCAGTCTTCCCCATTATTGTGGTTTCAAAGAACAAGAGATACCCAGCATTTATACTGTAGGGATGGTCATTTATTCAAACTCAAATGTAAATATTCTAATATTTTGAGATACTGATTTTTGACTTTCATGAGCTGTAAGCTCTAATCATCAAAATTAAAAGAAATAAACATTTGAAATATATCAGTCTGTGTGTAATGAATGAATATAATATACAAGTTTCACTTTTTGAATGGAATTAGAGAAATAAATCAACTTTTTGATGATATTCTAATTATATGACCAGCACCTGTATATGCAAACATGCTAAATTACATGTTAAGCATTTTACTCCTTTAGAAAACCGTTATAATGAAATCATTTAAAGTGGCTAAATGCATTAAGAAATAATATTAAAAGGCCAAACTCAGTATACACCTTACAGTGATACTGCATAAAAAGGTATATAATTATATACAATATGCACTATGTGAAGGATTTCCTTCCTCCCCTTTTCATTTCTTCTGTAGCTCGGAGTTCTACCGTTCCATCTCGCGCTGTATCCGCTTGCGCTTGAGCCGCTGGGTCACGTGATGGCATGACAACAAAACAGCGTAGCGATGTTTGCATACGAGATGTGAAAAGAGAATATACACCCACAGACATGTCTACACTTTGTTGAATGTATTAAACAATGTATTAAATGTATAGGAGAAAAAAATGAACCTAAAATATCGATCTTATCAGGCTAGTATCTATCCGATAGCAATACCAACATTGGTATCGATATTAGGTTCGATACGCCCACCCATATCATTTAGTCTTATTAGGTCCCCTATATATATACCATGTTCTGTTAGTTCTCGTTTGCTTCAGTATTGTTTTCTGTTATGCTGTTTGTGGATTACCTTTTGCCTTTGTTTTCTGCTTGTTGCTCTGGTTTTGGATCTTTGTTTTTTGTGGATTAATAAACTGCACTTGGATCTTATATGTTTTCCACGAGTGATCCATGACAGAATACTGATGCCAACATCAGATCCAGCAGTTGGGCAGTGTTTACTGTTTTTCTTTTGGACCATGGGCATTCATATTCTTCCTCCAGCCATTAGCAAGGAGCGGATGGTAGTGATGGGCTCGTGAAGCACTGAGGCTTTCCTCTGACTGTTTCGGGAAAAGCTTCAAAGCGTCGAGAGTGTCAAAAACAGCGCTATCTGGTGGTTAATAAAAAATATTGCAGTCAAAAACCTGTGAAAGACGCTCCGTAATACAAAGCAGTGACCGCAAATTCTATAGATCGACTCATGTTACGTGCACGAATAAAAGCCTAACAGTGTGTGTGTGTTTTTGTTGAATTTCTCTCTGAGATAAAATAATTTACCCTTTAAACTGTGGCATCAAATGCCAGTACGAATATCAATATGATGTAATAGAAGTATATTGTGCACATATGAATTGCATATGGCAAATAGTTAATTTTTTTCTGAAATAATTTTTATTCTTCATATTACTTGTATGACTGGGTATTTAAAAATGTAATTGAATAAGTCTGAATGAAAACTTACTCATAAAGTAAGATCTGGGGGTTCGAACATTCTGACACGCGCACGTGATTGGACAGAAAGTGAAGCTTCGTTTTTCGTTGATCACATGATTCTCTGAAAACAATACTCTGAAGCACACAGCTTCGTAAGAAATTGCGCTGCGTACTTGTTACAGGCTTTGAAGCTTCAGTGTCATATGTACATCACTAGCGGATGGCACGTTTTCGGTCGTTGTTGGCTCTGCGCCAGCAGGGGATGGAGGTTGGAGGTTTCGACCAGTTTTTTTGGACTTCAGCGATGGGGCTGGATTACAATGATGCGGCGCTCATGGATTTTTTTTTAATGGTTGCCTGGATGAACCTTGGCCCCAGTGTGAGATGGAAGCACTTCAGACTCTGGATTATTGGGGTTTGGTTAACTATTTCTGTTACAGCAGTTTAGTGGTATCACCAGGTCAGTCTGAGCCCATTGCAGTCTGAGTCCGCTGTAACATCTCCAGAGAACAGTGAAGCTTCCCTATCTCTGACCCGTAAACGTAGGGTGAGAAGGAGGAAGGCAGCTAAGTCCGCTCTTGTGATCCCAAATCCAGTGGTCCTGGAGGACCCGACTCCGGTGGTTCCGAGTCTGGTGGTCCTGGAGGACCTGACTCAGTGGTCCCAAACCTGGTGGTCCTGGAGGACCCGACTACGGTGGTGCCGAGTCTAGTGGTCCTGGTGGACCCAACTCTGGTGGTCCCACGTCCAGTGGTCCTGGAGGACCCGACTCTGGTGGTCTCAGAGTCCACTCCAGAACCCGCTCCAGTCCAGGAGTCCGCAGAATCTATTCCAGATCCTGCTCCAGTCCGGGAGTCCACAGAATTCTCTCCTGAGCCTGCTCCAGTCCGGGAGCCCTCAGAGTCCACTCCAGAAGGCTGGCTCTCCGAGTCCACTCCAGTGCTTACTCTAGTCTATGAGTTTACTCCTGATCCCACTCAAGTTTATGAGTTCACCCCAGGGCTTACTCCAGTCCAGGAGTCCACTCCTGAGATCGCTTCAGGTCCTCCCGGGGTGGCGGCGTCCACGTCAGAGCCTCCAGTGGTGGCGGGGGTGTTCACTTCAGCTCCTCTCAAGACAGGGGTGTCCATTTATGAACTCTTCATTTATCCTGACGAGGTCATGGAGACAGTCAGTGAATCCCCTGTCATACCAGTCTCGGCCCTAAAAGCCAATCATGAACTCTTAGCCCTGCCTATTATGGTCACAAAGAATACCTCTGAATTCACTCAGTGCCCTGTTACGGTCAAGGAGATTGTTGCTGAGCTGTTGAGCTGTCCTATTGCGGCCCTCAAGGCCTCAAACCTCTCTGTGCTCTCTATTGCAGTCCTGCCTGAGCCGCTAGGGGGGTCATCTGCTTTGTCAGCTCCACTGAGGTGGTCTTCAGCTCTACCCTTGCTGCCTGGCAAGCTCCTGGCTCCGCCCTGGTCGCCTGCCAGGGTTCCTGTTCGGTCGGAGCCTCACTGATCCATTCCTCCGGCCCCGCCCTGGTAATCCGCCAGGGTTCCTGTTTGGCCAGAGCATCGCTGGTTCGTCCTGCCGGCTCCACCCTGGCCCCCTGCTCTGGCCTCCTGTTCTGGCCTCCTGTTCTACCTCTGTGTCAAGGCTCTCTGCCACTACACGGGCCTGGCCCGCCATCCCTCCCCCTGATCCACGTCTGTTCCGCCTCCCTCCTGGATTTCTTTGACTTTATTTGGAGCATCTGAAATTACTAATGTATCCACATTATTTTTCCCGTAAGAGCGGGCATGCCCATTTGTAAATTTTATGGGTCTGGCTTCCGGTGCCATTCGCTTCCAGCTATTTTTAGCTGTACAAAACAACTCGTTCTGCTGCTTGATATTGCAAATTGGTGTCTTACCATTATTTTAATGTATTATTTTTATTATGAACACACTGGTTTGTGGTGCAAACAGTCTTACCGTTTACTGCGCGTTGTCTTGCACATTCACAGAAAATGGCTTACTTCCGTGTTGAAAAATAAGGTGGATAGTGAAGGGGTGGATTTCCAATCCACTCCCCTTTTTATAATATTATGAATAACTAATCATAGTCTTCTTAAACCACTATATATATTCTGGTATTTTGTTACAGGCAACGTCTGTATTTGGTATCTGAGCATTGACTGAAGGTCTGACCCATGTCAGGAATGCAGTAGCTAACAGCGTTCACTCATTTAGCCCAGCTTCCATAGAATAAATCTGATTCATTATATAATTAAATGTTATATTTTATATAAAGAGAGTTGTTAGTTTGAACTTTGTTCCTTTTTATTTTGTTGAACATTGTTCCTGTTTATTTATTCTGTGTTTCTCATGATAGCTATATGAAACATGTAAAGACCAACTGTGCCTAGGGCCATAAAGGTCACTACGCTGCACATTTATCACTAACCCATATGTACACTTAGCATTTGTAGCAGCATTAGTTGATGTTAAACTATGACAGTAAAGCATGTGTAGAAGTTTGTATCAGTGCTCTGTGCTCTTTATTGTTCTGTTCCAGTAATGTGCTGCAGTTCAACCTTGATGGGAAAAGATATTGTTTTATCTAATGGTGTATTTGCAGGGGTTGTTTAAGAATATGATAGGCATGTGACCATGCCAAAGGAGCAGTCTCCAGGAGAATCAACAGCTGCCCAGATGAGAAGATTAATGACTCACCTATGACCCTTTCAATAGTTGCTTACAAACGGAACTTAGTGTTGCCAAGATACTGTCTTTAAATAATTTATGTGAAGAAAACAGCGCCATGTTTGGATGTTGCTAGAATTATCTGTACTGCTAACCTATCAGAACCTGTAGAAGTGATGTAAACTGATCATCCAAGGAGCAACTTGTGTGTGTGTGTGTGTGTGTGTGTGTGTGTCACGTCAAGAGAGCAACCATACATTTGTGTTGTTTTACATTCTTTTATTTTTCATTCATTCATTCATTCAGGCATGATCTAACAATCCATACGACTATAAGTACAAGTTTCTATTCTAAGTTAGTTCAAGGCTGGATCCTCTTACTCATTTTCTCTGGCCTTTGGAAATGTGGAGAGCTCTGTAAACTCTGTCAACTGAACTAACTGCAAATTTGACTCCTGGTCTTCACTTTAAACTTCTTTTGTCCTGAGTGCCCGCATTTTCAGAATGCCATGTCATGCTGGAGACACTGCAAAATAAGCGAGAGGCGAGCACAAAGCTAGTGCAGTGGAGTGAAAAAGCACACGAAAAACTGTGGATATTTCTACGCTTAACATGGCCTATGCATTAAGACAGTGTTATCAAAAGATCAAACTCTGCAGAAGAGCCCAGAATATTAATGCAATGCGCAAAGTTTTACGTTAAGCATTTACCTCCCCAATGTCTATAGGGGCAATTGAAGGGTGATGCTGGTGATTTTTTTTTTTTTTTTTACATTTGAGCCCCTGCCACGGAGGAACTCTCTGCACGTCCCTCCTCAGTAGTACACAGCAGGTGCACAATAAATTTTCATACATGACATCACGGCTGGTGGGGGGTGCGGGGGGCATCTCGTTCTTTCCTGGGGGCCGCAGGATGTGCAGTACGCCTCTGGGACCATCGGTGTGGTATGGTGTATAATACACTGGTAAAGGACAGGTGTATTGAGGTCTTATTCCATTAAAAGTGGTGGAGAAACTAAGCAGAGGTTTGAGCTGCTAGTGTGGATCACAAACTCTCAAGCTCTCACATTCAGACAGGGGATCCCCAAACTTAGTGGTTAGACAGTCAGGTAGTGTGTTTTTGCTATTAGATGAATAAAATGGATAGAAACAAGGGTAGAGTTGGCTGATCAGGATTGCATGAAGAATGTCTTTTAATTTTTTTTTTTTACCTAATTGGATGAGACTGGTATGTTTCAAGGGATGTCTTCAAACGTCAGCTAAATGCTGTTATTTGAACCTGTGTCATCAGTGATAACACCATTTATAGTAAAGCACAGCATAGCTGTAATCCATAGACACAGAAATGTTAGAGGACTGCTACAGGCATTTCAAAAATACTATACTAGGATTTTATACATCCACAGCGCAAATGGCAATTAAGAGTTTTAATTTCTCAAATGCCTCTAAGAGATGAGAGCTTTAAAATATAGTAAATAAAAAACTAGGGACTATTGTTGAAGAAAGTGAGGTCTGTTAGAATCATGATACATTCAATACAAACCACAGAAGCAACCAATTTTTTAATATTTTCAACAAATGGTTCTCGGCCTTGCTCTGTAACTTCTTTGTCTCGTCTGGGGCCTGATGGCTCCCTCTACAGAGGTAGCAGAACATTACACTGACTTTCCATTTCACTCAAATATTACTGAAAGATCATTGTACATTTAACGGGTAAAAATCTGATTGTATTAAGCTGAACTTAAACTGAGTTGCATCAGATTTCTAGTTCCCAGCATGTTTTGTGTCAGAATGTGTAAGGAGAATAAATTGAGTGTTATTTAGAGTGTTTTTGCACAAGATTACTATAAGGAGAGATGTATTAGTGTTTAATGTTTTGTTATGTTGGAATTTGCAGGGATATCTGATATGTTGAAGCTTTGTGTTAGCATTGTGGTGAAGAATAAAGCCTGTGGTTAGGGCAAAATGGGCTGCAAGACGTAAAGACTGTGTGCTGTTGTTCATCAAAAAGCTTCGAGTCCATATGAGGTTTATGCAAACAAACTATAAGTTTGGTTATTCAATGTCAATTCAATTGTAATTAACATGTTTGTGTAGTATAAACTAAAAATTCTAAGGTATGGGTTAAATAAAAAAAATTGAGTTTGCTTAAATGTTTTGGGAATTCTGAAATGATCAGGTTTTACAGTGTGTGATAAAGGAATACAGTGACGAGTTATGAAACTAAATGTACAATAGCAACTATATTATGAAAACAGAAATGTGGAAATAATGTGGAGCTACATAGTGGAGGCAGAGCAGGTCAATTTCATTTGTATAGCACTTTCAACAATATGAATACAGTTATGCATGGCAATAACTGAATAAATGTTTGTATTACTGAAGTTATACACATTGATGTTTGTAACATTAGATTGATTCAATGTTTTTACCATTGTAAAGTTTAGGTTTGTAAATGGAAATATAAATAACTTTACCATAGTATAAAGGAAACTGTGTTTAATACATTGTTTAGATGGCTTCTTAAAACATCCAGGGTAAAGTATTGAACCCCAAAATGGTCAAGGGGGGAATGCAGCGGTGGCTTTCCTCTTTTATAATATAATGAATAACTAATCATTGTTCTCGTAAAACCAGTGTATCTATTCTGGTATTTTGTTACAGGCGATGTCTGTATTTGGTATCTGAGAGGTGACTGAAGGTCTGACCCATGTCAGGAATGCAGTAACAGTGTTTACTCATTTAGCCCAGCTTCCAAAGAATAAATATGTATTTGTTTTTTGTATTTTTATAAATAATCTGAATCATCATATAATCAAATGTTATATTTAATATAAAGAGAGTTGTTCATTTCACTTTGTTCTTGTTTATTTATTCGGTGGTTCTCATGATAGCTGTATGAGACATGTAAAACCAACTAACCCATATTTATGCTAAGCATTTGTAATTCTTTTTAGAGACAATAGCACCATTTGTCGCTATATGTTAAACTATGACAGTAAAGCATGTGTAGAAGTTGCTCTGTGCTCTATATTGTTCTGTTCCAGTAATATATTTTGAAAATATATTGTTTTATCTAATGGTGTATTTGCAGGGGTTGTTTAAGAATATGTCACCATGCCAAAGGAGCAGTCTCCAGGAGAATCAACTACTGCTCACATGAGAAGATTAATGACTCACCTACGACCCTTTCAGTAGTTGCTTATGAATGGAATTTTGTGTCTCCAAGATTTGCCTTTGGACGTGTGGAGAACTGTCAACTGATTGAACTTCAGATTTGACTCCTGGTCTTCACGGAGCACATTGGCCTCTATGGGGTTTAACTGTAATTCCCTTACAATAGTAAAACTGGAGAAAGGTATTTTAGTCAGAAGCAATGGTTTGAAATTCATGACGGATTTGTTTCTATCAAACACACTGCTTTTCATTCCACAAGATGTTAATTGATGGACTGGAGTGGTGTGGATTACTTGTGGATTATTGTGTTGTTTTTATCAGCTGTTTGGACTCTCAATCAGACGGCACCCATTCACTGCAGAGGATTCATTGGTGTGCAAGTGTTCCAAGGATGAAACAAACTCATCTACAAATTGGATGAGAGTGATTAAATTTTCAGTAAATTTTCATTTTTAAGTGAACTATTTCTTTAAGGTAATATACAGTACAGGTAAAATGTTATACAATCATTTCAACACAAATCATTGTTATATGACCATATATTTATTTATTTGGTGGGTAGCCATGTCATAAGCGGGATATTGTACAGTCCGCCAGTCATTACCGCTAAGTAACCCCCATCAGGGCAATGCAAGGATGATTTATTTAGTGATAATGACTTTCTGATTGTACATTATTGCTTATGTAAATTTTTTATTGACCACAATATCATTATAATAACATTTCCACTGCAAAAAGGCCCTTTTGTGTCAACGAGTCATCCCTTTGAAGTGTTTGTATTTTTATTATTTATTATTTTTTTTTGGTCATCATTTAAACCACACTGGCATT